>NW_026731705.1:90000-202500 GCF_028476545.2 Physella acuta | reverse complement strand
TCCAATTCCGATAACTGCAAATGTTTAAAAATTGTTACAGAACTACAAATTTAGTATTATACTTATATATGAAATTTCATCAACGTACCTGTGCCGGTACATAATTTATTGTGTTCATAAATGGACACGCACATAGACACACGGACGAAATTGCACAACTAAGTTTTTCCGACTCAGTGATGTGTAAAAAGTCGAGATTTGTGAAAATCTTGATTTCGATTTTTTTTGCAAGATTACAAAACTTTTTTCTAGAATTCGTCTACAATAAAAGTAAAAATTATTTTTGTCAGAAATGCTGAAATGTTGATAAAAATATAATTACGGTCCTTATTAATGTTTAGTCAAACTTACTTAAACAGTCCTTAAACTGTCGATATTTTAGACAATGGAAATACGTACGTGTTCTAGATATCGGACACCTTTAAAAGAAATATATATAAATTTGCGTATTATTTTAGTTCTTATACTAATATATGCAATTTGTTTTCTGGAAGTAAAATTGTTTACACAGAAAGTGAGTACATAAGCACTACCGCTTACTGGAAATCGCTATTTAGAGACAGTCACACAAAAAACAGACTGATTAACAAGATTACAAAATTTTTCGTTTTTCAGACTCGAATTCAATTTTTCTCAAGATTAAATATACTAAGTTCCTCTATACTCTGTACACTATAAATAAGAACGTGCAATTTTCATTTTATTATCACAAAATAAGTTGTTTTTTTTTATTTATGTTCTGAAAACTTTTAAAATTTATATAATACAACAATCTTTATATAAATAACTGTTTCTTATCTGTAATTTGTTGATTTTCTTTTCAATCCGCTGTTTCTCTTCTTTTGGTAAATTAGCCTTGA
This sequence comes from Physella acuta, assembly GCF_028476545.2. NCBI lineage: Eukaryota > Metazoa > Mollusca > Gastropoda > Physidae > Physella > Physella acuta. The sequence continues at coordinate 201,640 of NW_026731705.1, read as the reverse complement.
TTTTCCCATATCGCTGTTCCAGGTCTTTTAGTTTTGATTCCAAAGTCTCGGCATTTGCTACTTCAGCAAGTTTAAGCTTCTTAATAAGCAGTTGGTTTTTAAGCTTCATTTCTGTCAAAGCTAATTCCTTATCGCGAAGTTCGGTTTTATGCCGCAGACACTGATTTTGATAATTCGTTTCCAGTTGTTGGTTTTTCTGTTTTGTTTCTTCCAGCTGTTTACACACATTATGTTTCTCTAAAGTGGTATTTAGTATTCGTTGTTCTAGGTTTTTGCTTTCTTTCTTGTATTTATCTGTCAGTTCTTTGTATTTTTTCTCTAAGGTTTCTTTTTCAAGTTGTATCATTTTTTCTACATTGCTTTTTTCCACCTCAAATTGCAATTTGATTTCATTTATATTACTGTCAAATTGTTTCTTGAGTTGCTGTTCATTTTTTCTTATATTGTTTTTCTATTTCCGTCCTTTCTTTTTCTCCCAATTCTTTATTTTTCTTTAGCTCGTCTCGTTCTTTTTGTATTCTTTCCATCTCGAATTGATGTTTTTTCATTTTCTGCTCTTAATACTTTGTTACGTTTCTTCTATTCTTCTTGTAGTTGTTTTTTAATTTCCGCTTCTTTTTTCTTAGTTTCATTCTCCATTTTTTTTCTTTCTTCGAAAAGTTTTTGTTGTTCTAATTTTTGCTCTTTTAGCATCTTGTTAAGAATTTTATTCAATGTCTCTTGTTGTTCCTGGTGCATTTTCTCTTCTTTTTGTAATTTGTAATTGGCTTCAAGTAATTCTGATATTGAATTAATTCTATCTTTAAACATGGCATGCATTTGATCTATGTTTCTGATAAGATCAGCTAATGCACCAGTCTCATTATCTTGAGCAACTAAATATTCACGAAGCTTTTTAATTTCGTTAACAAGGTTCTCAGTTATTGATCTCTGTTCTGTAAGGTTATCTGTATATTGTAACTTGTCATAGTCATTTAAAATCAATCTTTGTTTATTCATTGCGTCATCTCGTATTTTGAGTTCTTTAGATTTAACTAAAATTATTTTTCTCGACTGTTCTGTGTAACTAAAGTTTTCAAAGCTGTACCGCTTTATTCTACGTTGAATATCATCAATAAGACTTAGTACCATAGCAACTTGTAGTTTTTGTTTCTCCGCATCATTTGAACAGTTGTCAAACATAACAACTCGGTTGTTACATTCAGTTAACAAATCCTTAAAGACACCAGTTTGCTCAAGACACCACATTTCAAAAGTTTTTTCTGGTTTTTGTGATCTTTACAAAAAACATCACCATGTGTCATAACAAGTACACAGAATTGTTTCACAAAGTCCTCACCAAATATATTTTTTAACAATCGGATGCATTCAAAATCTTCCTTTGTGAATCTAGCGCCGTATCTAACCACAAGAAGAAAAGCATGGTAGCCTTGAGGAGTTAAAAGAATCGCAGTTTTCATACTGTTGATTACAAGCTCTGTCACCTGCTCTACATCATCTATTGCTGCCGTATCACCTACACCAGGACTGTCTACAACTTTAATGATACGGTTACCTATTCTGTCACCTGCTCTACATCATCTATTGCTGCCGTATCACCTACACCAGGACTGTCTACAACTTTAATGATACGGTTACCTATTCTGTCACCTGCTCTACATCATCTATTGCTGCCGTATCACCTACACCAGGACTGTCTACAACTTTAATGATACGGTTACCTATTCTGTCACCTGCTCTACATCATCTATTGCTGCCGTATCACCTACACCAAGACTGTCTACAACTTTAATGATACGGTTACCTATTCTGTCACCTGCTCTACATCATCTATTGCTGCCGTATCACCTACACCAGGACTGTCTACAACTTTAATGATACGGTTACCTATTCTGACGACTGCTGATGATACATGATGCGTCACTGACTCACAGCTTGAATCAGCTGGAAACTCATCACGACCCAGAATCATGTTGCCTGTTTTACTTTTGCCATTGCCAGTTTTACCTATCAATAGAAGATTCACCTCTTCTTCTGTGTAAGCAACTGCCTGAAAATGAATTGTATACATTTAATAAACTGTACAATACCAATTTGCAAATTACTTGAAAAAAGTATGAAAGCTTATTTAACCTATTCTTCAAAATTTAACAGCGCTATATTTTTTTCGTATACAGAGTAGGCTATTGAGGAGGTAATCTTGTACAAAATTCACATTAAATTTCGACAGTTTTGGCCTCAGTACTTTATCATATACGGAATAAAGTAGACTTATTTAAATCGTGAAAAATTCTAAACCAGAATTATCAAAATCTTAAATTTACGAGTTATCGAATCGGAAATTGGGCTTTGCAATTATTTCGTTTGCGTCTGAGTGTATATGTATGTCACTGAACACGGTAACTTAAATTAAATTAAAGTTATGTTGACGAAATTTCAAGTAGGCCTATCGGTATTTTATCAGATGTTTAGTATCCTCTCAACTTTGAACGTTTAACGATAACCTAATAACCGTAACCATTATCCTGATACGAACGCGTATATATATATATATATATATATATATATATATATATATATATATATATATATATATATTTCTATATAATTTTATTTGTTTTCTACATCTACATCTTTATACTCCTAAAACTCAACAAATTTTATGTCGGCCATAACTTTAACAATACGCCCGCTTGATGTTTCTATTAAGTTCCAACACTTATATCAATTTTCAACTGTATTTTTCATTTAGTTTTATAATAAATTTCTCTAGCTCTACAATCTGTCCAAGAAAGTTATTTATTGATCTAGATCTAGAATCTAGGTCAAACCAAAGATTAATTAGTTAAAAATACAATCCATTTTGAAATCATAACACATTTTTGAGTTTCTTTATTAAACTACTTTAGTCCTTAAATACTTGATATAAATCTTTGTGAGTTATCTATCTAGATCTAGAATAGGTCTAATCTAGATCTAGCAAGAGCTACGCAAAAACTAGACTTAAGTAAACCAGTCGTAGATAATATAGATAATTCTATCTAGATTTAGATAATAATGAGTTTCTATATACTAAACTATTTCAGACTTTTATTATTTTATATAATCTTTGTTTGTTCAGCTATGAACTTGGCTAATTGAAGATAAAATTTAATTTGAAAATTACTAGACTTGGATCTAGATTTAGATAGCACCTATGCGCGTAAATCAAGTTGCATAATGAGACTCATAGTATTATTATAGAGCACAAAAACATCATTGACGTCACGAGTCCAGATAGCCAAGTTGTAAATGTAATAGGCTTTCATGCGGGTGGCACGGGTTCTAGACACATCACGTCAATGTTAAAAAAAATTCAATTTGTTTTTTTTTTAGATGTGAATAAAGTTGCCTATCTGAACTTGGCGGGTTACAGGGCAGGTGAAGTAGAGTTCATCTGTTTCTTTGTCCTAAGCATATGAAAGGATAGTGTGGTCAGAGACATGCTAGCCCGGAATCGTTTTTTTAAACGATAAAAACAAGTTATCTGAGACTTGGCGTGACACTGGGCAGGTGAAGTAGAGTTGAGTAGGTCACCTGTGACGTCAGTATATAAGGGATAGTGTGGTCAGACCTATGCTCAGCCGAAATCGGTGTTTTTAAAAGATAAAAAACGTCTTTTTGAATGTGGGGTCTGGTTATTTTGTGATGATAAGCGACAGACGTGATGTCATTTATGGATGACCCCCGAAACCTACAGTTATCCAAGGGATGACCGGGTAAGTCTAGTTCACTTCTAAAATTAGGCGTTTAAATTTGTGTGTAAATTATCAATGACGTCATTATTACTGTGTATCGTTTTCAGTATTCGATTCTTAACTTTTTTTCAACATCAATGAAGCCATTATATTTTGTGTATAGACGCTACATGTAGACATTTCAACATTACCTTATCTGGTAATCTAGATCTACACGTTGTTACTACACATTATACAAAATATAGTTGTGTTCAAACCGCTAAACCTTGCACATAAGCTCAAACTTGCAAAAAGTTGAATTTACGTATCTCTACGTTTGGGGCGGGTTGGAGGAGAGGGGTGTGAGGGGAGCCCTCCGAAAAACGAAACAGAATTTATATAGAAAATATATACTTTTACCAGTTTCCGCCCTCCTCGTCCATTCCCCTTCCGTGTTAAATTTTGTTCGCCCCCCCCCCCGCCCCCAGAAAAATGTCCTGAAAGTATCACTGGTCGCATTTGTTAATTATACAGACTAAAGGTAGACGCGAAATCTATAATCTAGACTTACTTTTTGCAGATTAATCTCAGTAATACAGACGTTATTGAATGTAGAGTAAGCATAGAATTAAAAAGCAAATGCCAAAAAATACACAACAATAGTGACATTGTCGATACTCGATAATAAAGTCACTGGAATTGCCGCCTAATTCATTTGTCTAACCTTAAACGTGGTTTTCGTGCAGAGTTTTATTCAAGTATATCTTTAGCATCTCTGGAATACCCGCCCTCCCACCCTAGAACGAAAAACAATTTATGTAGAAAATAAATACTTTTACCTGTGTAAGATTTCCCCTTCCCCAAAGAATTCAATTCGCACCCCCCCCCCCCTAAAATGTATAGAAAAAAGTCTGAAGAATCACTATCCCCATCATAGTCTGTATGATCTACAAATGCGACTAATGTTTCTTCTAAAACTTTTTTGCTCCCGAAGGGCAGAGGGTACTTGAAGTTTCTGGGGTAGGTTTGGACTAAGTTTTATGAGGTGGGTGCAGACATTGGTAAAAGTATATATTCCATTGAGAATCGCTTAAAAGAAACTCTTAATGTGACTTTCGTCATGTTTGAGCTTAGGTGCAAAGTTAAGGGGTATGACTACGACTATACTTAATATCAAGGTGCAGTACCTACGTGTTGTTCAAGCTTAAATCCGGATAATATGCCGATTATAGATAACAATCCGTTTTCAATGACATTTTTCGTTTCCAGTTAAATTTGAAGTTAAGACGGTGATTATGGTTTTTGTTTGGTTTATAGAAACCAACACTATCGTCAAATAGCAATCATCTATTTCGGGAATACCAGCGATAAACAGGCGTAAACCATTTTAAGGTCTGTGTTTGGTGTATTCGATTGATTTAACATTACGATAATGGCTTCTAGATTTAATGTTGGAGGTATCGATTTTTTAGTAATTGTTTTTAAAATAAGTAATATGCCTACAGTATAGTCAGACTCCACTTTTGTTATTGGTTCTAACTTCAGTGTGTGTGTGTGTTGCGGGATGGGGGGGTCGGTACAAAATAGTGTGTTCGTTTTTCTCAGTAACAGTGTTTTGTTTTGTTGAATTCTTTTATATTGTAATGTGTGTAAAATTGTTAAAAATATATAGCACATTCTCTTATTTTTTCTAGCGATAATAAATAAAAGTAATCTACTTCACTCTTGTCCGTGAGATATTTTGTCTGGGATATTTTGTCTGAGATCATTTGTCATGGAACCATATATATATATATATATATATATATATATATATATATATATATATATATATATATATATATATATATATATATATATATGTGTGTGTGTGTGTGTTGTTGAGTGTGTAAGTCTCTGTGTATCATAGGCGCCTACTTGTTATTTAACTAAAAAAGTTTGAACCACACATGAGATATTTGTTTTTTTTAGATGTTAGGCTTGTTATGATATGTTTCATTTTCCAAGTAGGGCCTATTTTTTTTTATTTTACTGTTTACTTTTTATGTTTAATCAAATTTGAACTGAGCAAAACTTGTGTTTTAGTATGTTTTAATAAAAAGTTTAGAAATTTTATTTAAAGCGGTAAAAATGGAAATAAAATATTACCATTGTGAGCTTGGGTCGTGCTTGGTATATGCTGCACCTAAAAGGTTTAGAACAAATACGTACATTTGCAAAAAAAAAAAAAGTCAGATGATCTAAGGATAAATGACCTTAGGACACATGATCTTAGGACAATTGATCTCAATCACAAATGATCTCAAGGATAAAATATATCAAGAGAGAATATTTCAGGAGAAATGATCTCAGACAAAACATTCAGACAAAATTCTCACTGCAAAATATTTATATCAGTTGGGCTGATTTTAGTTTATTTCATTATTAATGAAAATTAATTGTCATATTAAGTTTTTAAGTTGTACGGTAATGATTGTGAGACGAGTTTTGTCGCATAGGCTTCTAACAACACATTAAACATACTTAAATTGCAATTATAGAAATAATGTGTGCAGTTTAAAACTAATTTTCGATAGACTGTTTATTTGGGTTTGGCGATCATGAGACTGTTTTCCTTGATATTAAGTAGACGCAACTAGATCAAAGGGTTAGATGATCTAATTATGATAGGGCTCTGAAATAACGACTACGCAGCAAGGTAGCCACTTGCTTTATCGGCGGACAGGCCTTAAGGGAGAAGACATCCGCCGAATCACCCAAGAAAATTATTTCACGTGCTTTGAACATTAATGTGGTTAAGGGTTCCATCAAGTTATTTGAAAATATACATTTTCGCGTCTGATACGTTTCATATCAAATTATATTTAAAAATTAATTTTACTTAGTCTTTTGATAGTTTTTATAAGCTTAACGAATTCATTAAGTATATCTCATAATTATATTGGGCAATAAAAGTAAATGAAATCCATATGACACTCAATTTTAAAATATTAAAATCAATTAAACTCATCTTAAATACTATACATAATTAGCTATGAGATATTTCGTCCCTAGATCTTTTGTCCTTGAGATCATTTGTCATGAGATCTTTGTTTTTCTTAATCTTACTCCCTCTCTACAAAAAGTTCAATATCCATCATCACGGGAAAAAAACTATTTAATCACCATGCTGGGACCGTGATATGGTCACTAATATTAACACAGTTTAAATTACTGTTTATGAAAATTTCACAAACACAACCATTCTACATGCCTCCTAGAAATACAACACTACAGGTTGAAGACATAACACAGCAACAAATTCATCCAGTACTGGTAATATAAACTAAATAATTAAAGCAGGCTGATCACCTTTAATTTTTTTCTTATTCAACAATATGGGTTGGGGTGGTAGCCCCCTCCCTACTGCATTCGGTATATAAAAATAAGGTTTATAACAATATCCTTAGTTGTTTTTTTTTGGACTATGTACAAGTGACATTTGCTTAGAATATACTGAACGAGAATGTTACACGAAACTATCAAATTCTAAAGGATATTAAGACATCGGATATTGAGCGAAATACCGGTCCACTCACTTTAACAAAAGTTAAACACAAATAAGCTTTAGTCGCATAGAAAAAAATTTATTGCAAATCAATAGTTATATAAAATCCTAATGTCTTTTTTTTGTTTGAGCAATCTGATAGAGTACTAATAGCTACTTTAGGTCACTGGATGGAATTCAAAATTTGCAAGGAATCTAGAGAATAAAATCTTATTCATGTGTATAAAATGTCCCGTAGGCCTACCTACATGAAACCTTACTTTTGTTATGGATATTTTTGAGACAGGGAATAAAGTACATTTTCCTCCTAAAATTTGAGAGTAATCCAAATATACGATCTTATTGTTAAATTCCAAATTTCGTCTTATTAACATCAATAAAGTTATTTTGTTCAAACAGAAAGTGAGTAAAGTGCATCTTCTGGTTAACAGAAATCGTTCAGAATTTGACAAAAACCTGAGCGAACTATGAAATACTTATTTATAGCCTACATTTGTATTGACCTCATTTAAACGGCACTCAAAGTAAAGGCTCTCCACAACGAGTTACTTTAGATCGCGCAAAAGTTGATAAAAAGCTACAAATGTAATATAACACTTATATAGGAAATTTCGTCAACCTAACTGTTAACCAAGTAATCGTGTTCAAATACACACACACACACAGACAAAAATGATTGCAAAACTGTTTTTCCGGTTCTGGAAGGTTGTGAAACGTTAACATTCATCTTAATTTCAAAATATATCGTTTTGCACGAATACAATACTTCCTCAAAACTAGAAAATATGTCTACCTTACATGTAAGCAAACTAAAAAGAAAGAGACAAATACCTCACTGCCGTTCTTGCTTTTCAAAAGAATTTATTGTCCTGATCTCTCGACATTAAATACACACAACGGCCGGTACAACGCACTACTCCGCTCAAAAAAGGCATTCGTATTCTATCTAGTGTCCTGGATATTTATTACAACCTAGATAGCGCATTTGCCAAAGTTTTGTCGACTATTTATTCCTCGTGCGTTTGCTTATCATTCTTCATTTAGATTTGTTTAAATTTAATTATTTTCTCTCGTGCTTATATTGTCATTTATATTTGATACATGAACTCGAACCCACCTTATAACACATATACATTATCTAAGGTATTTTAGATAGTAGGGGAGACAAAGCTGGATTATTAAAGAAAACAAATATGCATAAGTTGTCTCCCATAAAGATAAAATGTGTGTGTTAAAGAAAAAAACATGGATTGTCTCCCATAGACAATAAAGTTGTTATTATTTAAAATACAATGGACTGTCTCCTGTAAGCAACACACTTGGCATTGTGTTAACCTCGCTCAGTTTGTATTGGTAATGTGGGACCATCAGAGTTGTACGTAAGTGGATATGTGATGCTGGCAGGTTTATCGCTATGATATTCTACCGTAGTCAGCTAGCTTCAATTTAACTGTAGACAGCCAGATATAATGCTTTTGTAGTCAGCTAGCTTCAATTTAACTGTAGACAGCCAGATATAATGCTTTTGTAGTCAGCTAGCTTCAATTTAACTGTAGACAGCCAGATATAATGCTTTTGTAGTCAGCTAGCTTCAATTTAACTATAGACAGCGAGATATAATGCTTTTGTAGTCAGCTAGCTTCAATTTAACTGTAGACAGCCAGATATAATGCTTTTGTAGTCAGCTAGCTTCAATTTAACTGTAGACAGCCAGATATAATGCTTTTGTAGTCAGCTAGCTTCAATTTAACTGTAGACAGCCAGATATAATGCTTTTGTAGTCAGCTAGCTTCAATTTAACTATAGACAGCGAGATATAATGCTTTTGTAGTCAGCTAGCTTCAATTTAACTGTAGACAGCCAGATATAATGCTTTTGTAGTCAGCTAGCTTCAATTTAACTGTAGACAGCCAGATATAATGCTTTTGTAGTCAGCTAGCTTCAATTTAACTGTAGACAGCCAGATATAATGCTTTTGTAGTCAGCTAGCTTCAATTTAACTGTAGACAGCCAGATATAATGCTTTTGTAGTCAGCTAGCTTCAATTTAACTGTAGACAGCCAGATATAATGCTTTTGTAGTCAGCTAGCTTCAATTTAACTGTAGACAGCCAGATATAATGCTTTTGTAGTCAGCTAGCTTCAATTTAAATGTAGAGAGCCAGATATAATGCTTTTGTAGTCAACTAGCTTCAATTTAACTGTAGACAGCCAGATATAATGCTTTTGTAGTTAGCTAGCTTCAATTTAACTATAGACAGCGAGATATAATGCTTTTGTAGTCAGCTAGCTTCAATTTAACTGTAGAGAGCCAGATATAATGCTTTTGTAGTCAGCTAGCTTCAATTTAACTGTAGAGAGCCAGATATAATGCTTTTGTAGTTAGCTAGCTTCAATTTAACTATAGAAAGCGAGATATAATGCTTTTGTAGTTAGCTAGCTTCAATTTAACTGTAGACAGCCAGATATAATGCTTTTGTAGTCAGCTAGCTTCAATTTAACTGTAGACAGCGAGATATAATGCTTTTGTAGTCAGCTAGCTTCAATTTAACATTAGACAGCCAGATATAATGCTTTTGTAGTCAGCTAGCTTCAATTTAACTGTAGACAGCCAGATATAATGCTTTTGTAGTCAGCTAGCTTCAATTTAACTGTAGACAGCCAGATATAATGCTTTTGTAGTCAGCTAGCTTCAATTTAACTGTAGACAGCGAGATATAATGCTTTTGTAGTCAGCTAGCTTCAATTTAACATTAGACAGCCAGATATAATGCTTTTGTAGTCAGCTAGCTTCAATTTAACTGTAGACAGCCAGATATAATGCTTTTGTAGTCAGCTAGCTTCAATTTAACTGTAGACAGCCAGATATAATGCTTTTGTAGTCAGCTAGCTTCAATTTAACTGTAGACAGCCAGATATAATGCTTTTGTAGTCAGCTAGCTATAATTCAACGCTTTGCTTAATTGGGATGGAGGAAAGCAATAATACAAACAGATGTGGCGTCCTGCCTGTGGAATCCTGCAGCAGGTAGGGGGCGGGCTCTACACCCCGCAGGTAGGGGGCCGGGCGCTCCACCTGTCAGGTAGGGGCCGGGCTCTCCACCTGTCAGGTAGGGGGCCGGGCGCTCCGCCTCGAAGGAGCCCATAAAGGCGAGCTGGTGGTTCCTCTATTCTTGCTTGTGAAGCCATGGGCAAGGAACAGAAGGTTAATTCTTCCCTCATAAAAAATGACATACCAACAACAGATATCGTTATACTAACACAACAACATGTGAGATAATGGGTACTAAACACACTCATAGAGTGTAGCATAAATGTATTCTATCGCTTCGCTCCACTGGACCGCTCTCTACCAAACATCAAAGATTGCCTGTATGTGGAAGACATGAACAGACACTCTCAGAGCTGGGGTAAATTTGAACTCAATGCTGGGGTAACCCTGACCTCAAAGCTGGGGTAACCCTGACCTCAATGTTGGGGTAACCCTGACCTCAATGGTGGGGTAACCCTGACCTCAATGCTGGGGTAACCTGACCTCAATGCTGGGGTAACCCTGACCTCAATGCTGGGGTAACCCTGACCTCAATGCTGGGGTAACCCTGACCTCAATGCTGGGGTAACCCTAACCTCAATGCTGGGGTAACCCTGACCTCAATTCTGGGGTAACCCTGACCTCAATTCTGGGGTAACCCTGACCTCAATGCTGGGGTAACCCTGACCTCAATGCTGGGGTAACACTGACCTCAATGCTGGGGTAACCCTGACCTCAATGATGGGGTAACTCTGACCTCAATGCTGGGGTAACCTTGACCTCAATGCTGGGGTAACCCTGACCTCAATGCCGGGGTAACCCTGACCTCAATGCTGGGGTAACCCTGACCTCAATTCTAGGGTAACCCTGACCTCAACGCTGAAGGAAAGGAAATTGAAGAATGGCAGGTACCTCATAACATGCTAAATTGGATTTAAGGATACCTACCAACCGCATATCATTAAGCTTTATGCTAGGTAACAGAAGCAATATTGAAACTTTAAGAAACAAAGTCCCACAATGGCTTGTCAACAAAACATCCAACGATGACGTACGTTATCTAGGCTTTCTCCGATGTCAGGGTAGTGTAGGTGAATTAGAGTTGACCGTCAGATGACAAGCGTCACGTGAACCAGGTCTGACCTTAAGAGTTTATTTAATTAGGCCATCAGATCTGACTTAATTAAGCAGCAGTCTTAATTAGGGCAACACATCAAGAAAAAATCTTAAAATCACTGTTTTAAAAAATATATACAAGATCTTAAGAAACAAATTAGAATGCGGATGAATTTTAAACTGACACAAAAAGGTACGTAATTGGAGTTTCTTAAAGAAATTTTATATTTTAATTGTTACTTCCCTTAGACCGTAAGACGAAAAATAGCACTTAAACTATATAAAAGTTTAGGTTGCTATAGAGTAGCTCGATTTACAAGTAAATAAATACGACGTCACAGGCTCTTTCGTGCACACAAAAATCTAATTCAAATGTAGTCGTTCGCATTGGTATGTTAACCGTTTAAAAAACGATAGAACGCGATTATGATTCCAATCATATATGCCCTCCTTATTAGCAGCGATTATTATCCGTTACCGCTGTATAATTTTTATTTCAACTTTTTACTTGTTTTTGTTAATCTCATATTGAGTTTAAAAGGTGAGTTTTCAAAAATTTACTTAAAATAGTAAAACATTGAGACAAACTCTGTTTTTAGTGGGATTATTTTTATTTTTTACTAAGCTTCCTAACTTGCATATTTATTTTAGATTTATCCGTTTAGAAGACTTTGCAAAATGTCTCACAAACTAGAAACACTATTAGCGGTATCGATACCGCATTTTCATGTTCCTTCGTTTTATAGTAATTATGTCACCAATTTTTTATACATCTTTTTCTTAAAAAATGTTAATAACTAAGTAGTAAATGATTAGATCCAAAGATAATAAATTAACCTTTTTAAAAGAGTAAAAATTGTATGAGTTGAGCTAATTATGTTGCGGCCTATACTACGTGCTACTAATGATTGAATTAGGTATACGATGAATCAACACATAGTTGAAATTAAGTTATACATAGAATGATTTAAAACTAAAAATAATGTCACCAGGACAATTCATGCGTTACTAGTTACTACTGTATTGAATCGCAATCAAGTATGTTTAATTTTATTTTTAAAGTTCTATTAACTGTTACACCCTAATCAAGCTAATCAACACTCGCCACGGCTGTATTCTTGACCTACAGGCTGTCGTATTAATGTTTTATTTCATCAGGTCAGACAGCTTTGATTACCTAATGACGTCACGGTAGCGTGTGTGGAGATGTTCCAGTTGAAATCATACACAAGTGTCACCTTGACCTAGTTACACTTTACAGCCAGTCCAGTGTTTGTGTACGTTTATTTTACCGCCCGTATAAAGCTTGGTCATGTCAGTCCAGTGTTTGTGTACGTTTATTTTACCGCTTGTATAAAGCTTGGTCATGTCAGTCCAGTGTTTGTGTACGTTTATTTTACCGCTTGTATAAAGCTTGGTCATGTCAGTCCAGTGTTTGTGTACGTTTATTTTACCGCCCGTATAAAGCTTGGTCATGCCAGTCCAGTGTTTGTGTACGTTTATTTTACCCTCCGTATAAAGCTTGGTCCAGTGTTTGTGTACGTTTATTTTACCGCCCGTATAAAGCTTGGTCCAGTGTTTGTGTACGTTTATTTTACAGTCCGTATAAAGCTTGGTCATGTCAGTCCAGTGTTTGTGTACGTTTATTTTACCGTCCGTATAAAGCTTGGTCAAGCCAGTCCAGTGTTTGTGTACGTTTATTTAACCACCCGTATAAAGCTTGGTCATGTCAGTCCAGTGTTTGTGTACGTTTATTTTACCGTCCGTATAAAGCTTGGTCAAGCCAGTCCAGTGTTTGTGTACGTTTATTTTACCGCCCGTATAAAGCTTGGTCATGTCAGTCCAGTGTTTGTATACGTTTATTTTACCGTCCGTAAAAAGCTTGGTCATGCCAGTCAAGTGTTTGTGTACGTTTATTTTACCGCCCGTATAAAGCTTGGTCATGTCAGTCCAGTGATTGTGTACGTTTATTTTACCGCCCGTATAAAGCTTGGTCATGCCAGTCCAGTGTTTGTGTACGTTTATTTTACCGCCCGTATAAAGCTAGGACATTCAATTTTCATTAATTTAATTGAGCAATTAGGTATTTACAAGTTTTGGATGTTGACACTCAATGTAAAAACTGCCTTGTAACAAATACAAACATTTTATTTACAACGATCATCGGTGTCACTAAAATAATTAGATATCTGACTTTGTGTGATAACAATTTGCTATCTGACTTTGTGTGACAAATATAAAATAAATATTACATGGACACTAGCTAAAAAATTTTGAAGGTACATAATTCATGTTTTTTTAAATATTTTTCTTTTTTAATTGTAATTTCCCTTTGACCATCATACCTCATTCTTTTATCCCTCCTAGTTGGATCCTACGTTTATCTCTATTTTATAGCAGACACCATAAAAATGCTCATTGCTTTTTTATCTATCCAATTCCTCCTATAATTAAATTTATAGGCCAAACTGGCAGGATCTAACAAGTTGCTATAGAAACAACGAAACTTTAACATCAATATTGTGAGTTGCTAGATCCCAACTTTAGCGTCAATATTGAGAGTCGCTAGATCCAAACTTTAGCGTCTATATTGAGTGTCGCTAGATCCAAACTTTAGCGTCAATATTGAGAGTCGCTAGATCCAAACTTTAGCGTCTATATTGAGTGTCGCTAGATCCAAACTTTAGCGTCAATATTGAGTCGCTAGATCTAAACTTTAGCGTCAATATTGAGTCGCTAGATACCAATTTTAGCGTCAATATTGAGTGTCGCTATATCCTAACTTTAGCGTTAATATCGAGAGTTGCTAGAACCAAACTTTTGCGACAATATTGAGAGTCGCTAGATTCAAACTTTAGCGTCATCCAAAATTCAAACCAACAAAAATTAGAAAGAAAACGAGTTGCTTTAAAACGTTTTTACGTTTATATTTACAAGAAATCAGTTACATTTTTTCTCAACTCCCAATCAATCAAAAACTTTTTCTCTGATACAAATAACAAGATAATGAATTAAAAGTTTAATAAAGCTCTACAATAATGTCAAGAAATATTTTAAGAGTAGACATTCAACAGGCACCATGTTTGTTTACATTCTAGAAAAGACAGACATCCAACAGACGCCATGTTTGTTTACATTCTATACAAGAGGAGACAACTACTAGTCTTAGTCTACCCACACCCCACTATAATTTAATCCACGAGACTTAGCTCCACTGTGGGGATGGTTAGACCAGATACACCCCAGTCTGTAGACATGAGCCCCACTGCTACCTGGACAGGTGCAAGTTGTGTACGTATACCTGGTCCATCCACCCCCCACCTCCTGCCTGTGTACACAGTGACCTACCGAAACCTGCTTAGAACAGCCATGAGGATGTGACACTATAATGGTCAGCTTGTCCACATGTCTATTACTCTTGTATTTGTCCCAAACTTTCAGACATAGAACATAAAACCGCACCACCATCTCCTCCAGTTTATCAGCTACATCTACGTCATGTGTCGCACAATACAACCCACACAAATCCCTCTCAGTGTTCGACCCACTCACCTCCCACCCATAAATCTTGACCACTGGACTTTTATCATCATTAAACCACAACCTACAGCTGGACTGTCTCGCCTCACTCTCATCAAAAACCACATGTCTGGCTGTCACCACATCAACCTCCCACCACACTTTGCTGGGTGTGTCCGAGTGGTCACATTCAGGACATGGACAAGTTCTGTAGGTCCTGTATGTCTGGTCCATCCCCTTTGTGTACTTGTTCACTTCCCCCACCCTCCCAGTCCCTGTCCTCAGTGAGTTCTCACCCCTGGTGTTGTAGCAAGGATATGGATCTTTAGTGCCTGGTACAAACTCTGGTCTGTATGGACTGGTCAACTTAACGGCTATCCTGACAGTTAGGTCAGCCAGGACTTTTGTGAGGTCATACACATCGTTGTCATGGTAACCAGGAGGAAAATGTTCAAGACTTAACTGATTTACAGGTATAAAGTTTTTATGGCCAGGATTTTTCTTACAGTTTGCCAGGTGTGTGTGTAGATCTATCTCACCTTGACCTTCAAGACATTCTTGTACTTCATGTGTACCTGTACAGGTAAACAAAACAATTTTATTACTGTAAAAATTTATTACCTGCAAAACTTTGACAAACATAAAACATAAAAACTATCTACAACCTCCAACTGTCACAACCATCTCAACCATCACCATCTTAAGATACTCATCCAGTAAACATTTCAAACTACAGAATGTTCCAACATAAAGACTTTATCAGCACAAAACATAGTAAGCATGCTGGTAGATATTTTTAGGACAAATTTTCTCCAAACAAATGGCCATTACCTGTAAAAGATATTGAGATGTCTTCTCCACTGGCCATACTGTTGTGGTCATCTAGACCACGGGTTCCCAACATGGGAAGGGCTTTCTGTGGGGTCGCCTACTGGTATACTAAACCTTAGTAATTTGAAATAAAACATAAATATTTAGAAGAATTTTGTGAAATTCGACTTTACTAACATCACTGGAAAGGGATTAGAGAAGAAGCAAAGCGTACTGTACAAAGTTGTTCTCAGTCACGAGTTTATGAAATCTTCAAAACTAAAACGTCATTTGGGACGAGTCATTCGAAACACACCAAAAAAGATATGGAGTTCTTTCGTCGGTCGAAGCTAGTTGCAAACGTCAGAGACTTAATCGAACACACCAAGGAAACACAGCATCAGTGCAAGCATCACATGAAGTCGCGACAGAAAATGCCAAGCAAAAAAAAAACACAATAGGAGAAAATCTCATCAAACGCTGTATGTTGAAGATGGTGAAGTTAATTCTTACATGTCCGTAGATGTTAAATAACACATTTTTATCGACATTAAGCTTTCACCATTGTTGGCTTTTTAAGTTGATAAATCAACAGACGTGAGTTCGTGTTCGCAGTTGCTGGTCTTTGAATATATTCATTCAAATGATAGCGAAGAAGAGTTGCTCTTTTGTGAATATAGCATGGAGAAAATAAATACGTTTTTTTTTAATTGGATGACTAGAATGGGTTAAAACGGCTGTGAGGGTTTGTATGGATGGTGCACCATCTATGTTTAGCTCAAAGTCGGGCTTTCAGAAAACAGAAAAGATTTAGCTCCCTAACCACTGCCCTCAAACATCGCCATCAAGACTTCATTGCTAGTATAAATCGTAAATTATATAAAATCTGGAGCCTTCAAAGAACTAAGCAAAGACCTTAATAAATATCACGAGGTTCTGCTCTTCTACACTACAGTCTGGCTGTCAAACGAAATGTTGTGAATCGTGTTTTTGAATTTAAATCTGAAATCAAATTGTTCTTGGAAATGCAAAGGAAAAAAGACCTTTTGGTATAGCCTACTTAAAACGACATAGAGTGGTTGGAGAGAGTATCATACCTAGCAGATGTGGTCGAACATCAATATAACCTGAATATTATCACTTTCCATGATAATCTCGGGGCATTTTTATCAAAGCTGCAAAAATCGGCGAAGAAAATAAATCTTGGAAATATTGTAAATTTGAGAAACTCTGCAGTGTGGTAGATGAATCTAATTGTGAGTTAATTACAATTTTGAAAGAAGAAATTTCTGGGCATCTTGAATCTATTGAAAACGAACTGCAGCGCTATTTCTCTGAGCTGAACGAAGAAGAATCTGTATTGACGCATTACCCATTCTCTTCTTCCCTTAATGTTGCCAGCATTCCCGATGAATTACAAGATGAATTCTTTGATTTGCAGAATGATTCCCCGTAAGATGAAAAACTGCAGACACAACTTTGGTGTAGTATTCACCATTCATACCCAAACGTAAAATTGATTGACGTTTCGCGAATAGATTTTCAACACTATTTTATGATAAAAAACAAAATTAAGATGATGATAATGATAATGACATAGGTTGGCGTTAACAAAAAAAAAATACTTAAAAAAAGATTAACCGCGAATGTTTAGTGAATAGTTTGCAATTTTACTCAGGGTATTAAAACAGGTATCACTCGACAAAGTTTGGGAACCACTGATCTAGACTATCCAAGTTAATCCCTGTTACATAAACCACAACACAAAGATTTGACACATTGTCTACATCAGCACGAAATCATGGCTGTAACTTGATTAAGTTAAAAGATAATTAACAAACTTACCTGTAGCTTGATGTGACAGATCTCTACTGGCCTTTACTGTAGTCTTATGGTCATCTGTGGCAGCTGTTTGATTGAAATAACCTTGACCTTCACATTACATTCATCAGCTGTCAGTCACTATGTATAGTTAAAAATATTTTGACTTTTTAAAGAAAGAAGTTTATATGGTAGCTTGACTAGTCATCAACCAGTGTTTCTTTATAAACTACATAACAATAGTCACTGGTCAATGATATGGCAGACATAATTCAGTATGAGGGTCAGCTTTAGAAGATTATGGTTAGATACTTTCTTAGACCAACATGTAAGATA
This sequence comes from Physella acuta, assembly GCF_028476545.2. Lineage (NCBI taxonomy): Eukaryota > Metazoa > Mollusca > Gastropoda > Physidae > Physella > Physella acuta. Next base: position 183,746 of record NW_026731705.1, on the reverse strand, counting down.
AATTGACTGACCTTTGAACTCACCACTTGACTTTAAGTCATCACCAGACAGCACACACTGCTATGGAAGATCCTTCAGGCTCTGGAGAGAGAAATAAAATTATAATGGAACTGTCATTAGCATAGAACTACAGAATGACAACATTTATAGTGGAACTGTCATTAGCATAGAACTAGAGAATGACAACATTTATGATGGAACTGTCATTAGCGTAGAACTACAGAATGACATTTATGATGGAACTGTCATTACCATAGAACTACAGAATGACATTTATGATGGAACTGTCATTAGCGTAGAACTACAGAATGACAGCATTCATGATGGAACTGTCATTAGCGTAGAACTACAGAATGACAGCATTTATGATGGAACTGTCATTAGCGTAGAACTACAGAATGACAGCATTTATGATGGAACTGTGCGGGCTTTGTTATCTGTTATCTTTACAATGTTATTTTTTTTAAGTTTTATTTTTTTGCTGATTTATTGTTTTTTTTAAATTAATGAAAATAGTTTAGTATGACTTATTAAATAATTTTCTATAGTTCCGAGTATTTTGAATATTTTACAACAATATTATATACAGTAATTATAATTTTGCTTACTTTATATAAATCTGCTCGATTTTCTCAGTGATTATACCAAACAAATGTACAAATGGCAAGTTTGCCTCAAACACTAGTCGCCCATTGTTAAAACTAGATCTGTATCGTTGAATAATGCTAAAAACATAACGCTTATAAGATTATATTTCTGACATGACAATGTTAAAAAACGGAATCACGGAATCGTCGTTTTCGGCAGCCATCATTACCATGACGACGGTAAACAGAAGTAGGTCAAGCGACAGACTACATAGAGGCTTAGGTGCACTGGTGTTTAAATTCTGGACTCTTCGGTTTACCAAAAATCAGCTTTACTGGCCCGTCCAACGAATCTCTGACTGGCCTGCGTTTATATATATATATATATATATATATATATATATATATATATATATATATATATATATATATATATATATATATATATATATATATATATATGTCCCCTCCCATTAGAAATTCCCACGGGACAATGGGCCCAAGATTGGCGACTCCTCACCCCCAGGCATTAACAACCCTGGTCACTGTTCAGTCCACAGGTTAATTTTGTCATGTCCATGCTGTCTGCTGTCCGCTCCTTGTGATGTATCATGTTATTATGTCTAGCAAATGCTTTTGAGGTTCCTCCAATTTTATTTTACACCCTAAAAAGTTTACAATCACATAGTGGAGCTTATCTGTTCTGCTGAAATATAATTATGACATATTTATAAATCACAAATTTAGATCTAGATAAAATGTATACATCGAACTACTCACTCTCAATTTTTAAATCTAATAAGATACCGAAAGTATAAACTAAAAGTGTATTTTTGAGTATAAACCATACGTGATTAACACTTAAAATAAACTAAAGTATGTTTAAGACAATTTTTCTAATTCGTAAAATTTAACGTCCCAATATTTCAGATTTTATCCCTTGTATGATATTAAAAAAGAATTATAATAGCTTAAATAGTAGTCTATGTTTATAAATGTGTAGCTGTCTTTGTTGTAATTCTACTATTAATTATTTTAATATGTATTTTATAGGTACTAATTTTATCTAGCATCATATTGCATTTACTTCTAATTAACCTGTAAATTAAAAGAATAATTTTTGCCAGTTTGTCAATTAGGCAAGTCTGACCTTTAATGGTATCGGCGTTTAATTTTATTAACGAGCATCGATTCTGATACAACGCATCGAATTGTGAGTATTAAAAAAATAAACTAAGAATATATAAGCTATTTTAATAAATTATAATTACGGATATATATTCTTGATTTTATATTTTATTTTTATAAGAACATTAATTAAAATGAAATTAGATTCTATTTTAATTATATAAATTTCGCACATCCTACAAATTGACTTTGGGTCGAGAATTGTTTGGCCTAAATACCGATATATTTAATATCACTGGTTTTTTTTTGTTAAAAAATTAAATTATACTTTTGTGTAGATATAAAAAAAAATATTAGATCAAACAAAGTACCGATTATCAAAACATAATAACACAAGATTTATTAATTGTAATGCCGGCCATCATTGGAGGTGAGCGATTGACTTACGGTCAATTTTATTCAAAGAATTTATTTGCTTTAATTAAACTATTTAAAATATCTGCCTAACCTATTAACCTTTAATTTAAAGATAAAATAATTACCGATTAAAATATAAAATCAACAAACGCCTAATTAATTACCTAATTGAATTACCGAGTTGAAATTGAATCCCAAACAGTGCATACACCAGTTGTGTAAGGAAGTGATATGTGACGTGAACAAGAAGTCACCTGAGTTATATACCAAACACGGGGTTTTATTTCTTTACACAACACGCTTGAGTGGTTTTAAAAGATCAGATTTGAAAGAATCACTGGTATCTACTGGAGACGGGTGTAAATATTTTGTTTGAATTTAATATGAGCTTTTCACCCTGTACTATAAATCGTTGTGGCCACATGTATGGTAGGATATAGACATGGACACCGGTAGACATGGACACCTGTAGACATGAACACCTGTAGACATGGACACCTGTAGACATGTACACCTGTAGACATGGACACCTGTAGACATGTACACCTGTAGACATGGACACCTGTAGACATGGACACCTCAGACATGAACACCTGTAGAAATGAGCAACTGTAGACATGGACACATTTAGACATGAACACCTGTAGACATGGACACCTGTAGACATGGACATGGGTAGACATGGACAACTGTAGACATGGACACCTGTAGACATGGACACCTGTAGACATGGACACCTGTAGACATGGACACCTGTAGCCATGGACACCTGTAGACATAGACAGATGTAGACATTGACACTTGTAGACATGGACTTTGGTAGCCATGGACACCTGTAGACATGGACACATGTAGACATGGACATGGGTAGACATGGACACCTGCAGACATGGATATATATGTAGACATGGACACCTGTAGACATGGACACTTGTAGACAAGGACAACTGTAGACATTGACACCTGTAGTCATGGACACCTATAGACATGGACACCTATAGACGTAGACATCTGTAGACATGGAAACCTGTAGACATGGACACCTGTAGACATGGGCACCTGTAGACATGGACACCTGTAGACATGGACACCTGTAGACATGGACACCTGTAGACATGGACACCTGTAGACATGGACACCTGTAGACATGGACACCTGTAGACATGGACACCCGTAGACATGGACACCTGTAGACATGGACACCTGTAGACATGGACATCTGTAGACATGGACTCCTGTAGACATGGACACCTGTAGACATGGACACCTGTAGACATGGACACCTGTAGACATGGACACCTGTAGACATTGACACCTGTAGACATGGAAACCCGTAGACATGGACACCAGACACGGGGTTTTATTTTTTTACACGTCTCGATTGAGTGGTTTTAAAAGATCGGATTTGAAAGAATCACTGATATCTACGGGAGACGGTTGTAAATATTTTGTTAGAATTTAACACCACCATTTCACCCTGTACCGTAAATCGTTGTGGCCACATTTATGGTAGGATATAGACATGGACACCTGTAGACATGGACACCTGTAGACATGAACACCTGTAGACATGGACACCTGTAGACATGGACACATGTAGACATGGACTCCTGTAGACATGGACACCTGTAGACATGGACACCTGTAGACATGGACACCCGTAGACATGTACACCTGTAGACATGGACACTGTGACCTACTTAGGTCTGGTTATTTTTAGTTACATTTGGCTTTAATACCATATATGGTCTGTGGTACAATGACCGGTTTTTTTCGCTGTCTTACTAAGAGAGTCTTAGACTCATAAATTTTCCATCAAGAGATGATTGATTGATTCAGACCAGATAACCACCCCAACCAATGGTCTTATGATTTGAAGGTGACCTTCCATGTTACCTAAGTCTATAAATAGATTGCCCACAGGTGTCTCGAGGCAGTCTTTGGTCAGACGTCGTCGAGAGTTGATAAGCCCTGTGTGTTGCCGTGTAGTATTCAGTTGTTTAAGTAGCATATTAATATATTACTTGTGGTTAAGTAATTCTTTATGCTTATAGCAGTGTTTTGTATACTGTGGTGATTTTTCTGAAGTGTTTAAAGCTGTGATAGTGTATCATATTATTTTTTCCCACGAATTGTAAGTTGGGTTTTGATCATTCTGTAAATCCATTTTTGATGTCGTCGTGCTTTGGGATGAACTACTGAATGGCTAGACAGAATATAATGGTAGTGTAGACCCTCTCACTTCATAGTTGCGGGACATATAGACCCAAGTAAAATATATATATATATATATATATATATATATATATATATATATATATATATATATATATATATATATGGGTAGGTGGGTAAGTGGGTGGGTAGGTTGTTAGGTGGGTATATGGGTAGAAGTGAGGGTGGGTAGTTAGGTAGGTGGTTGAGTATTTGTGTAGATGATATAGATTATGCACATTTCCATTTTTCTAGCTTAGTAACAGTGTTATAAAACTCGAAATTTCAAACTGGTTTGGCGTAAGGTTAGTTAATTGAACCAGTTGAGCCCTACATTACATAGTTAATCAGTTTAACAATGAATATGCCATTGGAGTAGGTAAAAGTCAAAGCCTAATGTTATTATAAAACTTCATCTCTCTTTGTTACTTTATAAAAGATTATGGGAGGTTTTTAAAGATATTTTACTGAAATGTTTACCGGACGAATGCAAAATGATATAAACAACCATAGCTTTTCTGTTATATAAGCTACATGCAGTGTTTCTTCCAGACTTTTTTTTGCGGGGGGACGGGGGGGGGGGGCACTAGTAAAAGTGTATGTTTACTTTATAAATTCTATTTCGTTCGGACGGGGGTTGGCGGTAAAAGAGATGCCTGGAAGAAACTCTGGCTACATTCTACCCATTATGCTGTCCAGTACATGTTTTGGTTGGGGTTAGGATTGTTACATATAAGTATTCGCATAGATTTAGAGTAGCGTCCCTTTTGTTTACATGTTTTCATTACCCTTCAAACAAAAGTCTATTTTAGTTATATTGAGATTAAAGAATGTAAATAAATAGTACACAATTCTGTAGAATAGGAACGATTGGGAGAAAAGTGACATTTAGCGCAGGAAATTTAGAGGTTAGGTAGGTTATAATAAATGGTGGGGTTAGGAAAGTTAATGGGTCCATTCTCTAATAGGCAGTCTATGTCTCTTTCGTACTTTCGTGTTGGTTTATTGTCGAACCTGTCCTCACCTAACATCACAACAGTTGGGTGACGCTTACCGTGTAATGTTAAAATAAATAGCATGTAATTGAGTTAGTTCAAAGTGAGTTTTCATACAAGCCCAACGCACTAATTAAGGTTGTCGCAAAATGTAACATATATGTAACATGTCAATGATGTCAATGAATTTTCATTAAAAAAAAAAGATGTCTAGTACAGTTTACGAAACTTAAGAACTTCGCCGATACTTTTTTGGTGGGTAGGTGGGTAAGTGGGTAGGCAGGTAGGTGGGTAAGTGGGTAAGTGGGTAGGTGGGTAGGTAGGTAGGTGGGTAGATAGGTAAGTGTGTAGGTGGGTAGGTAGGTAGGTGGGTAGGTAGGTAGGTAGGTAGGTAGGTGCGTCATGATGTGAAAAAAATATTAAATACAAAATTGTTATTTTGGTGCGAATGAATGTTGATACGAGAGGTATGACGAATGCATGTTTAATGACGCGGATGAAAGAGAGTGAAATTTTGCCATAGGAACGAGTTGTTATGGTATGCAAGCTAGGTAGTTCGGACTAGGGAGAATGTGAAAGATACTTCGTGTAATGTCGATATTTTTATGTTTATTTATACGAGAATAGTAGTTGAATAATTATTAACCAAAAAAATAATAGGCATTGTGTAAAGCGATTATCGCCTGTATCGTGGTGATGGAAATGCACATGGTAGTGGTACGCTTTAAATGGCAGTAGATCACGTGATCAAACACGACACTCTCACAGCAGCCCTAACAGTCATGTTTAAATGTGTCATCTATTCGATATAGGTCTTTGTGCTAAATTTCTCTTTCGCACATTTTTCGTTGTGTTTTTTCTGGTATGCACATTTTTCTGTTTGCGTTTTTTCTGTTTGCGCTTTTTTCCGTTTGCGCATTTTTCCGTTGCGATTTTTTCTTTTTGCTCTTTTTTCCGTTTGCGCTTTTTTCCGTTTGCGCTTTTTTCCGTGTGCGCTTTTTTCCGTTTGCGCTTTTTTCCGCTTGCGCTTTTTCCTCTTTGCGCTTTTTTCTGTGTGCGCTTTTTCTCTTTGCGCTTTTTTCCGTTTGCGCTTTTTTCCGTGTGCGCCTTTTTCCGTTTGCGCTTTTTTCCGTTTGCGCTTTTTTCTCTTTGCGCTTTTTTCTGTGTGCGCTTTTTTCTCTTTGCGCTTTTTTCCGTATGCCCTTTTTTCCGTTGCGCTTTTTGTTTTGCGCTTTTTTCCGTTGCGCTTTTTTCCCTTGCGCTTCTTTCTGGTTACCGAAATTAGATAGAAGATTTAGTGAACCTAGTCTAGTGTAGATTTATACATGGTACATAGCTGTAAAGCTATAGCAATAAAACTAAAACCTAGACCTAGAATTAGAGCTAGATTTAGATCTATCTTGAGATCGAAGTCCTAGGATTTTGGAAAACCAAAAGCTGAAAATTGAGATCGAGTATAAAGCAAGCAGTCTCAACCCATGACTTTCATCGCCAGCAGAAATATTTTATTGCCTTAAACAACTTTAAAAAAGCCAAAAAAGTTTATAAAATTTAGTAGCATTTCTACAATATCACTATTAAGTATCAGAGACTGCAACATGAAGTAAATAGATCTAGATCTAAATGGGGAAATAAGAAGGGGCGTTTGATATTTGGAAATGGGACGACGCCGCTCCAGTCCCAAGGCCGTCCTTACGAGTTAGTCAACTTTAATAATGTGTTCGGAAATTGTTTTTTTTTTTTAAACATATGCACGATATTGCTTCTTCCAGTTTTTTTTTCTTCGAGGGAAGCACTTGAAATTTTAGTGTGTGTGAAATTTTTCCAATTCGTAAAATTTGATGTTCTGATATTCCGGATTTTATACCGTGTATGATATTAAAAAAAACATGTAGGCCTATAATAAATTAATTAGTAGGCTATGTATTTAAATTTGTATTTGTTTTTGTTGTAATTCGATTCTTAAGTATTTTAATATGTATTTTATATTAATTATATCTATCATAATAGTGCATTTACTTCTAATTAACTTGTAAACTAAAAAATAATTTTGCCTGTTTGTCAATTTGGCAAGCTTGACATTTATATGAGATCGGCGTTTACATGTATAAACTAGCATCGATTCTTATATTACGCACCGCATTGTGAGTATTAAAAAAAACTTAGAATATAGGGCCTATAAGCTATTTTCACAAATTATTATTACGGATATATACTGTTGAATTTATGTTTTATTTAATGAGAACGTTAATTTAAAAAAAAATCAGTTTTATACTTATGTAAATTGTGCACATCCTTCAAATGGCGGGAAAATAAATTAATTTCTAAATCGATATTTAAGAGTATCGACTTCAAATCGTCGGGAATTGTTTTGCCTAAATACCGATTTATTTTTAATAAATAATCCTTTTGTGCAAAATATAAAAAAGTAATTAGACTAAACAAAGTACCGATTAGCAAAACATAATGATATAAGGTTAATTAACTGTTATGCCGGCCATCATTTGAGGCGACCAATTGACTTACTGTCAATTTCTTTCAGATACATTATTTGCTCTAATTAAACTATTTAAAATATCGTGCCTAACCTATTAACCATTAATTTAAAATAAAATAATTACCGAATAAAATATAAAATCAAGTCCCTAATCAAGTCCCGCAAGTCCAAATCAAATCCCAAATAGTGCACACACCAGTTGTGTAAGGAAGTGATATGTGACGTGAATAAGAAGTCACCGGAGTTATATACCAGACACGGGGTTTTATTTCTTTACACGTCACGCTTGAGTGGTTTTAAAAGATCGGATTTGAAAGAACCACTGGTATCTACTGGAGACGGGTGTAAATATTTTGGTAGAATTTAACATGAGCTTTTCACCCTGTACTATAAATCGTCACATTTATGGTAGGATATAGACATGGACACCTGTAGACATGGACACCTGTAGACATGGACACCTGTAGACATGGACACCTGTAGACATGGACACCAAGAGACATGGGCAACTGTAGACATTTACACATTTAGACGTGGACAACTGTAGACATTTACACATTTAGACATTGACACCTGTAGACATGGACACCTGTAGACATGGACACCTGTAGACATGGACACCTGTAGACATGGAAACATGTAGACATGGACACCTGTAGACATGGACACCTTTAGACATGGACAGACATTGACACATTTGACATGGACAACTATATATGTGAGCAAGTTAACGGTAAATAGTAGATTGTACCGTGTTAGTGATGAACATCAGTAAATTAATGCAATTAAACGGGTAGGAGGGTCTGTGTCACTTCTCTACCGGGGATAGTGTATAGTATATTTAGATGTAGCATCATTAAGGTCTGATGACATAGTGGCAATTCAAAGAGTATATTTAGATGTAGCATCATTAAGGTCTGATGACTAAATGGTAATTCAAAGAGTATATTTAGATGTAGCATTTGTAAGGTCTGATGACTAAGTGGCAATTCAAAGAGTATATTTAGATGTAGCATCATTAAGGTCTGATGACTAAGTGGCAAGTCAAAGAGTATATTAGATGTAGCATCATCAAGTTCTGATAACTAAGTGGCAATTCAAAGAGTATATTTAGATGTACCATCATTTAGGTCTGATGACTAAGTGGCAATTCAAAGAGTATATTTAGATGTAGCATCATTTAGGTCTGATGACTAAGTGGCAATTCAAAGAGTATATTTAGATGTAGCATCATTTAGGTCTGATGACTAAGTGGCAATTCAAAGAGTATATTTAGATGTAGCATCAGTAAGGTCTGATGACTAAGTGGCAATTCAAAGAGTATATTTAGATGTAGCATCATTAAGGTCTGATGACTAAGTTAGTGTCAATTCAACGAGTATATTTAGTTGTAGCATCATTAAGGTCTGATGACTAAGTGGCAATTCAAAGAGTATATTTAGATGTAGCATCATTAAGGTCTGATGACTAAATGGCAATTCAAAGAGTATATTTAGATGTAGCATCATTAAGGTCTGATGACTAAGTGGCAATTCAAAGAGTATATTTAGATGTAGCATCATTAAGGTCTGATGACTAAGTGGCAATTCAAAGAGTATATTTAGATGTAGCATCATTAAGGTCTGATGACTAAGTGGCAATTCAAAGAGTATATTTAGATGTAGCATCATTAAGGTCTGATGACTAAGTGGCAATACAAAGAGTATATTTAGATGTAGCATCATTAAGGTCTGATGACTAAGTGGCAATTCAAAGAGTATATTTAGATGTAGCATCATTAAGGTCTGATGACTAAGTGGCAATTCAAAGAGTATATTTAGATGTAGCATCATTAAGGTCTGATGACTAAGTGTCAATTCAAAGAGTATATTTAGATGTAGCATCATTAAGGTCGGATGACTAAGTGGCAATTCAAAGCACAGAGTTTACAGCCTTATAAGATTGATAATGTTTTTTACCAGTTCCGATGACCACTTGACTCTGGCAAGGGTTTACGGCATGTAGTCAAATAAAACGATGCAGTATATTATAATATAGTATCTCTGTGGCTGATACACGTGCAGGATGAAAGTATTGTAGTAGGTAACTCAAATGTACACTCAACTGCCACGTCGAACTAGGCCACGGACATCAACAGTGTTAAGACAGTGACACCCGTTCAAAATCTTCACTGCTGTATTAAATAGTTTCTATTATAAAATAATTTATAAACGACTTCAAAAAAATTACCGAATGTCTGTCCATATTTATTGACGTCTGCAGACGTTACTTCTCAATGTCCGCCCATATTTGGACGTCTGCTGACGTTTAACACAGTTGTTTAGTGTAGATCACGTGAACATATTAGATCTCTGTACTGAAGGATTTGAGCAGCTTTTTATTTCGTTTATTGTCAGGCTTATAACTATCTATGTTGTTAGTGTAAAAATTTACATTTAACATGTCTTTCTAATGGTTAGGTAGACATATATACGACGTCATAGCGTCATGCATACATCTTATTTACGTCATTTGTACATGTGATGTATGTGTTTTTTATGATCATCTTTTCGCGATCTGAAACTTGACATCTAACGTTACCAACGTTTACCATATTGATAAACAAAACGTGTGACGTCAGTGATGTGAAAACCTACAGGTTTGTAAACAAGATACAACAGGTTGTCATCAAATCAAATCAAATTTTTAAATCAAAATTTTAGTTAGCCCCCCCCCCCCTCCCCTACACATGTAAATAATCTTATTTGGTGAGTCTAGTTACACATGTAAATAATCTTATTTGGTGAGTCTAGTTACACATGTAAATGATCTTTTTGGCAAGTCTAGTTACAGATATAAATAATCTTATTTGGTGAGTCTAGTTACGAATTTAAATGATCTTATTTTGGTGAGTCTGGCTCCAGATGTAAATAATCTTGTTTGTTGAGTCTAGACAAGTGACACACGTATTTGAAGAGATGACAACAACATCGGCTGGTACATTGAAAAAAAAACCTACACAGTAAGATTTTCTTTGTTTGTGAACAATACGGACAGTAGACCTATCGGACGTGATTGTTAACAGTACAGATAAAATAGAGTTCGCCTGATTTTTTGTCATCACTAGTGTAATTAAAACCTGGTCGGGAATGCATAAGACTAAAATGTGCTCAAGAACGCCCTACACACAATATGGAGAAGTTTAGTGGTATGTGCTCTACAACCCGACCACGCCACCCCATCTCTACAGGTCATGTAAAGCTTTTTTTACAGGTCATATAAAGCCTTTTTTTACAGGTCATGTAAAGAACTTTTTTACAGGTCATGTAAAGCTTTTTTTATTGAGATAACAATAATTATTGTCTTCGTGTCACAGTCCTACACTATGTCAATTATCACAAGTATTGCAATAGTATTAAAAGTTTATAGATTAGGTCTATGTTTAGACAACCTTAGATAGCACTAGCAAAAAAACAGTTCTTTAAAAGTTGAATACTGGTTCACATGTAAGAAGTTATAGTTTTTTTTCTTTAACGGCTAGGTTTTTTTTTTTTTTTTGTTTTTCTACAAATATTCGTGAACACAGTTTTGAACAAATTCCAAAAGCTTAAAGTTTAAAACTTTTTTCTTTCACGTCAGCCTTATATTAAAATATATTTGGCAAAGATCCCTCGACATGAACAAAGTTGTGAATATAGCACCAACATGAAATAAAGTTATTCAAGCGTTGAGATCACGTGATATGACAATTACGTAGTTGGTAACAAAATGCCTACTTTAATTGTAATGAATTTTGGTCAAGGTAAAATAAAACATGTTTGTCATGGATCAATGAATTTAAAGCAAACTGATATATAAAACTCTTGATAGAATTAAACATAATTTGAAGTGTCTGGAACTGTAGTCCAACTAAATGTCTAGAGCTTTGATCAAAAAGCTAGAAATTTGGTTTAACTGTCTAGAGCTTTGATCTAAGAGCTAGAAATTTGGTTTAACTGTCTAGAGCTATGAACTAAATGTTCACTTATCTTTATCTCTGGGTTATAGCTTGTATCTAAAATATATCGATCTGATAAATCGGAAATAATATCAGATGAAATGAAAAATTTAGTTTATAATATACATTCAATATCTGAATGGTGGTCTTATAATAATCACCGTAACTAATTATAGAACTTACAACCAGTGGCGAAGTGAGGTCGGGTGTCACCCAGTGCGGCACCTGATGATGATATATCTAATATATAAAGTTAAATTTAGTATGTTTGTAACCAAGGATTTGAAAGACATGAACGAAAAAAATAATACTTCCATGGCTTTAAGTGTTAATTTGAACAATTAATGCCAAAGGTTTTGTAAAACCATTTTCATTTTTCAAACTTATAGTAATAATTATTGGCTTGTTCATTTAACAAACTTTTATTTTAAAAAAAAATATTATATTTTACAAAAATTCTAATTACGTCTGAAAATTATTTATATTGAGTCCTTTAGCACTTATTATTTCCATTGATAAATTAGGAAAACACAATTACTTCCCTTTAAAAAACAGTACATTAAGGATAAAAAAGAAATTACTTTTTATTACTTTGTATTTGGTGTTGGGAAAAAAATCTATATATATAATTATCTTCATGGAGACCATAGAAAGCACCACACAGCTTAGCCACCACCCTCATCCCCAACTGTCAGGTGAGCTATGGTTCAGCCCGAATGTTTGCAATAGTAGAGCCAATTCGAATATGTGACGGCAGATAATTTAATTTTTAAATGATTTGAAACTAAGGGGAGATAATAAGTTCTGCTTGATATTTTCATATTTTCATTGTCGTCTGTAAACGGCTGCTATCACTGGGCGGGTTGGGGTGGGGTGTGAAGGGGGAGGCAGGGGGGGGGGGGGTGGGGTAGTGTCGAATTTGCCTGTTGTTTTTTTTTTGTCTTTGGTTTTTAACCCCCCCCCCCCCCCCCCCCACACACACACACACACCCATACATGGTTTAACATATAGCTTATTACGATTCTCAACCAAACCGTTATCCTCAGGCATATATATTGCAACGTTGTGTCATCCAGTGCGTTCCGCACCACCAACCCCCCACCCCCCCCCCCTTTCCCGCTACGCCACTGTTTACGACTGAATCACGCGTGTAAACAGGTGAAAAGTTTTTGTGTCTCTAATAATATAAAAAAAAAAAAAACATTTATTTTATAAAAGTAAAAGGAAGCTGGGATATATATTCTACTTGAGCAGTAAAAAAGCTTTGAAGATGACCCTAATTGTTAAACTATTTGACTATACTGGATAATTAATGAGCAGGTTAAAATCTAGCGGATTTCATTAAACTTACGTTACATGTGTTTATGTGTTGTATACTTGTGTTATACTGACAAGCTATGTTATACCTTGACCATAAACCGTTTATCATAAAGTCAATGAAACATCTGGTACGACCAGCGATTGGTTGTCACACCTGGATTGACAGTTATTGTTTGTCTACCTGGTGTAGGTGGAAAAGCTATGGAATAAAACAGAATTTAAAGCAGACACATGTAAACGGGCACATAACATAGTGTCACGTAATACTGCGCTGTGTCCAAAATTATAATTAAGAACAAAGAAGAAGAAAATGTTGTTCTAATGTCATGTGTTATGACAACTGATAAAATTTTACTGGCTTCTAGTATATTTAAATAGACAAGATTATGTGACCTGGATTTATGAGCCTTGTTGCGGGGGCGCTCTAAACAGGATAAAAAAATCTTCACAATTTAAGACTAGAAGAAATAAATCAATATTTTAATTAGCGCCATAATATTCTATGTTCGTATCTCTGTGTGAATCAAACGTTAAAGTTTAAAGCCACAGGGGCCACAGTCTGTCTATAGCCGCGGTGTTTTATTTCAATGGCTGGTTCACACAATGGCACACGGTCCTGTTTTGTTCCTTACGGTGACGTCAACAGCGACGCTAAATGAATACAAGCGTTGATTCACCGAATTAAGATCTCGTGACGTGGTAACGACACAAAACAATGCCAGCCCACATACAACAGGTTCATACTGGTATTATATTAAACAGTTTGTCGTGCATGATTAACTTTAAATAAAGCATGTCCAGAATATGTTTCAACGAGTTTTGTTAAAGGTGACTTTTCATTAGCCAGTACAATGTTCTTATAATTTTTAAAATTACACCAAACATCAAAACCGCTACTCTCATATTCAACATCCCACATTAAGTTTACTTGTTGAATACTGACGAATACAAATTGTATGATAATTTAAATTATTCTAAAGTCTGAACTTTGATCTAAACTCTAATGATGGTTTCTGTTTACTTTCTGATTTTCTATCTAGTGGCTCTATGAAGTTTATGAATGGCGCATGCTATCTGACTGAATGTTCACATAGAATCTTTGGCGGAATGGTAGTGTTGGGTGAATTACTTTAATCATGAATTACAAAAGTTGCAATTTAAACTGGTGTTTTGTGGACTAAAATCTGAGAGACTTATGGCCCTTGTTAGAGACTGAATATTATTTCAAGTAAAAGAGAATGGAAATAACTATAAATACAATGTCCTATATAACTATAATGGCCACTGAGTTTAAAAGTCCTTAGACATCAAATTTGAGTATTATAATTTAACTATCCACTAACTCAAACCAGTGGCGTAGCTAGGAATTTTGAATTTTTGCCCCTATGCAAAAAGTTTTAGTGGGCCCCTCAGAGGCGTAGCGACCCTTCCCTACGACCGGGGACAAACTTTCGAATTGCACCCCCCCCCTCCCCCCCCCCCGCCCCCCAGACTTTCGATTTGCACTTTCAGTATAAGAACTTTAATTTTTCAAAGATGAAAAAGGGCACCTATTTGCCTTGGGCCCCTATGCTTTGCTTACACTAGCTTTACGGTAGCTACGCCACTAACTCAAACCATATTTCATGATCAAGTAACTTCATGACGTAAGTCTTTAGTTATTTCAACTTTTGAAAGACATGCTCCAACGCGATATTGTACAAGTGGTCATATAGATCATTTATGTTATAAACTTCAACACAAGATACAAGAAATATAAAGTCAATAACAACAATATGTTGTACTAGTGCCTGTAATAAACATTTATTTTATTAGTTTTAGTAAAAAACAAAATACAGCAATATACATTTTTTAAATCATTATATTGTGAAGTACAAATTTAAATTTCGTGTTATAAAATGTACAAACACGTTTTATCTTGTTTTGTTAGCTCAAACATGTTAGGTAGGTCAAAGTCTGTTGTTATTGTACACGGTCGTCGCTTCATTAACACACGGACAGAAACAGGAAGCTACGGTTGATTGGTTTTATAGAGGTTTTTATTTGTTATGAATAAAGAGGTTAGGTTGTGTTTTGTGACTTCAAGGAAATCATGAACTGGATCCGTGCCATAGCCTGTGTGATTTGTGTTGAACTAATATACGCCTTTTGGTGTACACGTGACTTTCAAAACTCTATGCGCCAATTAGAAATACAAAAATGAATAATCGAATGACTGTCTGAAATATAGTTCCAGTTATTTACTTTTAAAACCTCTAACTGTAACAATGTTTTAGAAAGACTTACCATACACCCAGTAGCTAGTAGGCAACATTTCTCCCGTCTGATGTAAGTTGTCGGCCAATCAAATGCACACACTGATAAAGAAAGTGACGTGTCATGTCAGTCCTACAACTTGTAGTTGGTGTGCTTTAATTTTGTTGTGTTCCTAGTTTTGATTATTTTTTATAACCTGTATTTTAGAATTTACTGTAACGATATATTTCATGACAGAGTAGACTTGAAGGCGTTTAGGATCACTGAAGCAGAACTAGAGACCAATATACACTTACCAGAATTAGAGACCAATATACACTTACCAGAATTAGAGACCAATATACACTTACCAGAATTAGAGACCAATACACACTTACCAGAACTAGAGACCAATATACACTTACCAGAATTAGAGACCAATATACACTTACCAGAACTAGAGACCAATATACACTTACCAGAACTAGAGACAAATATGCTATGAAACTTTGGGAGTTCAAGAGAAGATTTCCGAGAAGATTTCTTATAGGCGGCGCTCGGAAGGTTGCGATTTTTGTCAAAACCCGGTTTGGACCCCGATTTCCAGAGCGGCTATGTTAGCACTAGATATCCGTTTACACACACCACTCATCATGGATTGCTGACGTGTCTTTCTTAAAGATGTTGTAACACAACCAGTGGTGACCTGACACCCCTCTGTATTCTAACACATCACATGGTGTCATGATAGCAATCCTAACCAAGCGTACACCCACGGTATAGAACAAGGCGCGTCGCTATCCCGGTTAGAATATTAAATATCCGCATTCTTAGAGTTTATGTTTAGTAAATTGTAGGTAAATATAGGTCACAAAACAATGACATTACAAACGAGACAACAATTGTGCGATCAGTGAAAATAGTTTACAGCTAACAACGAAATAATTTGACAATGCTGTCCTTGTCTTTGACAAATCTGACGTCATCAAACCACCACGTAACTGTGAATGGGAGGGTATATAACCTGGGTGAATGGGAGGGTATATAACCTGGGTGAATGGAAGGGTATATAACCTGGGTGAATGGGAGGGTATATGTATGTATGTATGTATGTATGTATGTATGTATGTATGTATGTATGTATGTATGATCTCAGTACAAAAATGTTTTAAATCGTTACTGTTCACTATTCTCTATGTGTAAACAATATACATCACACATGAGAATTATTTAGTAAGTTATCTCATGATTTCGTTTTGGTTAAGTCGAGGTTTTGCCGTAACTCTAGCTAGATTTAGATTCTAGATCTAGATCTAGAACCTAGATAGATAAATCCATTGTATTCTCGAATTAGATGATTCGTGAAGTTAAAATGCAAAGATGTATATCAAATAATTAAGGACTAAAACTCAAAAATGTATTCTAATTTTATAATTGTTTTCATTTTTTACTAATTAATTTCGGTTTGAAATAGATTCTAGATCTATAAATAACTTCATTTCACAGCTGATCTTTAGATTCTAGATCTACAGAAATTTATCGTATACTTAAATGAAAAGATCTGTTGAAAATTGATGTGTTTGAACATAATGAAAATAGCAAACGGACGAATCGTTAAAGCTATAGCCGACAGAAAATTAGCTATATCATGCGTTATACTAATGCATGGGCAACGAAATATTGTATGGAAGCTGTCATTATTGTTGTAAACCCTAATTAACGCCATTAAATTGATTTGTGATTAACTGTGTTTTTAAAAAAGAAAATTGTTCTCTACCTACATACTATTTTACAGCTCTACACATAGTGCAGATTCTCTCCTCTAACCGAACGCACAAACAAAAAAAACAAATAAGTATTCAAACATGTAAACAAACATGAATTGTAGTAGTATACTAGACTATCCGTAATCATTAGATAACTGTGGATTTGGATGGTCATCCATAAATGACATCACGTCTTTCACTTATTATCACAAAACAACCAGACCTCACATTAAAAAAGACGACAACCTCAGAAGTTTTGGTCTTTTAAAAACACCGATTCCGGCTGTGCATGGGTCTGACCACACAATCCCTTCATATGCTGACGTCACAGATGAACTCTACACCTACCCAACTCTACTTAACATGCCCAGTGTCCCGCCAAGTCTCAAACAACATGCATTGTTTTTATGTTAAAAAAAATGTTTCGGCCTAGCATGGCTCTGACCACACTATTCCTTCATATGCTGAGGACACAGAAACAGGTGAACACTACTTCACCTGCCCTGTGTTCCGACTAGTTCCGAAAGACAACTGTATCATTCACATGGTAGATTAGGCCAGAAGGAAGACAGTAAAATATTTCTCTTTTTAAATCGACGTATGAAGCGTAACTTTAGATGTGATTGATGTTTCGAGTCTTTGTTTGATAAGTCAACACACTATACTGCAACAGGCTTACATAAAAGTTATAATCACACTTTAAAACCGTTCATGTCTGTTATTAAATTGGATCCTGGCTGAGGTAATATTAACATAGTTTATCATGGATCAATGACTTTAAAGCACTGAACGTATAGATCCTCCAGAGGAAATGGATTGGCCACACACACAGGAAGCCCGTATCTAGCATAACAAGACAGGCCCTCACCTGGAATCTACAAAGCAGGAGGAGGAGAGGCAGACCAAGAAAGACCTGGAGACGTGACCTGGAAGAAAACACCAAGAAGATTGGATAACCTGGTAACAATTGGAGAGACTAGCCCAGGACAGAGATGTCTAAAGGCTCTTATCAGCGGCCTATGTCCCAAGAGGGGCGACAGGCAAACCTAACCTAACCTACTGAACGTGTTAAATCGTGTCTAAATGAAGGTGACTTTTACTGCGTAGTGTAGGGAGAACAGTCCACATACAATTTACAATATTTAGAATTAAAACATAATATAACACGTTACTGATTTATAATTTTCCAACATTTTAGAGATTAACTATCAAGCTAAACATACTGTTTAAAGTCTTCTATAACAGCAGTCTAACAAATTGAGTCGCCAGATCCAAACACAAAAAAAAGACAGAAAGAAAAAAAAAACAACTGACTAAAAGTATTAATTTACATTTATATTTACTAGATATGTTGACCTATTTTTTTACTCCCAAACAAGCAGTCTTCAACGTTTAACAAGAACATTTAACACATTAATTAAACGATCAATGGAGCTCTATAATAAAATGTCGAGAAATAAAGACATCTATTTAGTTACGGTATAGACTATAGACAAACACCCGAAACGATGACGTCATTGTTTCTTTGTGTGAATGAAATATTCAAATATACCGCAGTAGACTTATTTGAGTGGTGATGTAATATTTCAGGGGTCGATTCACACAATACAACACAATTTAGTTGTTTTTTTTCGTACAGGACGAACTTGAGCGACGTTTCTATAAAGTTATTCAAGCGTTCAGATCACGTGATATGACAATTACGTAGTTGGTAATACAATGCCTACTTTAATTGTAATGATTTTTGGCCAAGTTTAAAGAAGAAAATATTCGTCGTGGATCAGTGACTTTAAAGCAAGCACAGAACATGTTAAACCACGTCTATTTAAAGGTCACTTTATCTTTGTAGTTTGAGGGCAACAGCTTATATTTCAATATAAAATATTCACACAAAAACTTGGTATCATAACACTATGAACTAAAAGCTAGAAATTTGGTATAATTGTCTAGAGCCATGAACTAAAAGCTAGAAATTTGGTATAATTGTCTAGTGCTATGAACTAAATATTCACTTATCTTTATCTCTGGGTTATAGCTTGTATCTGAAATATATCGATCTGATAAATCGGAAATAATATCAGATGAAATGAAAAATTTAGTTTATAATATACATTCAATATCTGAATGGTGGTCTTATAATAATCACCGTAACTAAATATAGAACTTACAACTGAATGGCACTAGTAAACAGGTCAGATGTGTTTGTGTCTCCAATATAAGACTGTTATTTTATAAAAGTAAAAAGATGCTGTGATATATATTTTACTTGGGTAGTAAAAAAATCGTTGCTGATGACCCTCATTGTTTAATTATTTTACTATACTGAATAATTAATGAGCAGCTGTAAATATAGCGATTTCATTAAAACTACGTTACATGTGTGTATTACAATGTGTGTGTATGTGCTGTATACTTGTGTTATACTGACAAGCTATGTTATACATTGACCATAAACCGTTTATCATAAAGTCAATGAAACATCTGGTACGACTAGCGATTGGTTGTCACACCTGGATTGACAGTTATTGTTTGTTTACCTGGTGTAGGTGGAAAAGCTATGGAATAAAACTCAGAATTTAAAGCAGACACATGTAAACGGGCACATAACATAGTGTCACGTAATACTGCGCTGTGTCCAAAATTATAATTAAGAACAAAGAAGAAGAAAATGTTGTTCTAATGTCATGTGTTATGACAACAAGTATAATTGTACTGGCTTTTGATATCTTTAAATAAACAAGAATATGTGACCAGGGTTTATAAGCCTTGTTGTGGGGACGGTCTAAACAGGATAAAAAGATCGTAACAATTTAAGACAAGAAGAAATAAATCACTATTTTAATTAAATATTTCTTGATAAAAAAACACTCCAGAATTACAAAAAAGGGCTATAAAACTGGTTACTGGCTTGTCTAGTAGTCTGGTTTCTTTTATTACAACTAAAATACTTCCATTAAATAATAAAAAGATAATATATACTAAATCAATGTTTTTATATAAAATATTCCACGAAACAGCCCCCTCTTACTTATTAGACCTATTTTCTTTTAACATAAAATTAAATCGTCGTCTTAATTTACCGATCCCATATACAACTTTTTTCTAAAAACATAGCTTCGCCTACTCTGGTTCTAATTTGTGGAAAAATCTTCCTAATAAAATAAAGCTATCTACATCTGAAAATATATTCAAAACAAAACGGATTTTTACTTTCTCGTATATACGAAGTATACAGAAAGTCTTGTAATCGTGCAGAAAAAACATCGAGATCGGAAGTGGTACTTTTTCTACTTTGAATTTTTCAAAAGTCTACAACTTGAATACTGTTTCAAATAGATAAATGAAATTTCAAATGTAAGTAAAATATCTAATTCTCTACCTTCTGTCGAATTTTGAGTAATTTCCGTTGAACGGAAGTAATAATTTGCGCTATTTCCGATTTCTCAAAAAACACATGTAAATTTATAAAGTACTAATAATCTTGCGCACTATTATGCATATCTTTATTTGGCGTTCACTTAGTGCGCAATTCTTTTTTCTACGTGATTCTATTCTATGTTCAAAAGTTTAAGTAATTAAAAATCATGTCTATATTCCGATTCATATAAGAATATTCGAGAAAGTTTAGGGGAGATTACTCCCGGTTTATTTAATGCTGTTATTGAATTGTTGTTTTATTTGTTTATTTTAAAACGGCCAATGTGAAAAAAAGCCTTCGTGACTGCTATTGTTATCGTAATTGAATAAATAAATAAATAAAAAATGACGCCATAATACCCTATATTCGTATCTCTGTGTGAATCAAACGTTAACGTATAAAGCTACAGGGGACACAGTCTTTCTATAGCCGCGGTGTTTTATCTTAGTGGTTGGTGCACACAATGGCACACGTCCTGTTTTGTTCCTTACGGTAACGTCAACAGCGACGCTAAATGTATGCAAGCGTTGATTGAAAGCATTTAAAGACTTAAGATCACGTGACACGACAACGACGTATTAGATAAAGCAATGCGTGCACACACAACAGGTTCTTACTGGCGCTAATATAAACAGTGTACCATGCATGATTAACAAACATGTACTGAACATGTTTCAACGAGTTTTGGCAAAGATGACTTTAATTAGCCAGTACAATGTTCTAATATTTTTTTTAATGACACCCAACATCAAAGCCGCCACTCATATTCAACATCCCAGCTTGTTGAATACTGACGATTGTAAAATCGTATGAGAACTCAAAAAAACTGGAACTTTTATCTAAGCGATGATGTCATTTTATTTCTCTATGTCTATCTAGTGGCTCTATGAAGTTTATAAATGGTTTAAGGTGTTTGACGGACTGTTTAGATAGAATCTTTGGCAGAATGGTAGTGTTGGGTGAATTACTTGAATCATGAATTACACAAGGTGCAACTGAGACTGGTGTTTGGGGGACCAAAATCTGAGAGACTGACGGCCCATTTAAGAGACAGAATATTATTTAAAGTAAAAGAGAGTTGAAATAACTAGAACTATGATGTCCACTAAAACTACAATGTCCACTATTGTTACAATGTCAACTGAGTTTAACTGGCCTTAGACATCAAATTTGAGTACTATAATTTAACTATCCACTAACTCAACCCATATTTGTTGATGAAGTAACTACATACAATGACGTATATCTTTAGTTATTTCAACATGTGTGAGACATGCTTTAACGCGATATTGTACAGGTCATTATCTAGAGCATTTATGTTATAAGCTTCTACACAAGAAAATCAGTACTTGGATCCGTGCCATAACCTGTGTGATTTGTGATAAGGAATTGTATCTATCCCATAACCTGTGTGATTTGTGATAAGGAATTGTATCTATCCCATAACCTGTGTGATTTGTGATAAGGAATTGTATCTATCCCATAACCTGTGTGACTTGTGATAAGGAATTATATCTATCCCATAACCTGTGTGATTTGTGATAAGGAATTGTATCTGTCCCATAACCTGTGTGATTTGTGATAAGGATCTGTATCTGTCCCATAACCTGTGTGATTTGTGATAAGGAATTGTATCTATCCCATAACCTGTATGATTTGTGATAAGGAATTGTATCTGTCCCATAACCTGTGTGATTTGTGATAAGGATCTGTATCTGTCCCATAACCTGTGTGATTTGTGATAAGGAATTGTATCTGTCCCATAATCTGTGTGATTTGTGATAAGGAATTGTATCTGTCCCATAACCTGTGTGATTTGTGATAAGGAATTGTATCTGTCCCATAACATGTGTGATTTGTGATAAGGATCTGTATCTGTCCCATAACCTGTGTGATTTGTGATAAGGAGTTGTATCTGTCCCATAATCTGTGTGATTTGTGATAAGGAATTGTATCTGTCCCATATTCTGTGTAATTTGTGATAAGGAATTGTATCTGTCCCATAATCTGTGTGATTTGTGATAAGGAATTGTATCTGTCCCATAATCTGTGTGATTTGTGATAAGGAATTGTATCTGTCCCATAACCTGTGTGATTTGTGATAAGGAATTGTATCTGTCCCATAACCTGTGTGATTTGTCTTGAACAAAGATATGTCTGTTGGTGTCACCTGACTTTAAAAACTCTATGCGGCAATTACAAATACAAAAATCAATAATCTAATAACTGTCTTAAATATAGTTCCAGTTATTTACTTTATTGTTGTAATGTCCTTAGAAAACTTACCATACACCAGCACCTAGTAGGCACCATTTCTCCCGTCTGATGCAAGTTGTCGGCCAACCAAATGCAGGCACGGATAAAGGAAGTGAAGTGTCAGTCCTACAACTTTTAGTTTGTGTAATTTAATTTTGTTGTGTTGTTAATTTTGATCATTTTTAAAACCCGTATTTTAAAATTTAGTGTAACGATAAACTTTCATGATGGAGTAGAATTAGAGACGTTTTGAGGATCGCAGAAGCAAAACTAAAGATCACTATACACTAACCAGACGTAGAGAGATTCTGGCTTTTAATGACGTCCTGATACGTGTGAACGTATTTCGTCGCACACTTCGTCAATTGTTGATAGTTTTAGAGCACCATAGTTAAAGTATTGTCTGTAATTACCATTCATCACAAATAAGCAGATCAATGACTAAAAGAGAAACGTCAATAGATGCTTGTGCATGTTACTCACTCTATAACTGAGTTATTAAAATCTTTCCCAACAAATATGACAAATGATGTCATACAATTAGTAAAGTCTTTCTTAACAAATATGACAAATGATGTCATACAGTCAGTAAAGTCTCCTCCCCCCCCCCCCCCCCAAATAAACATATCTGACAGAAAAACATTGAAATTAAACTTTGGTTTCTTAAAGCCTGACAAAAAACAATAAAAATTTCTTTTCATAAAAAACGTTTTAATAACAAGCTTTTATGTACTAATGCACTAAAAAGTAGAAAATAAATTATACAATACTATTTAAATAACTATAAAGAAAAGCGTGGGTCACTTTAGTATCTATTGGATACCTTTACTAATGTTCAGGAAGACACCCACGCTTTTCTTTGTATGCCTTTATCACTTTACTAGACTTGTTGATTGTTCAAGGTTATGCTTTATTTATTACATCTTTCTATTCTCACAGTTTATTTTACTTAATCTTGTGGGCGCTGCGTTTGTAGAATGATAATAGTAATAATATAAACCTTACTGTCAGATATATTATGAATGAGAAATAACACATTTACTACATTAATAATGACTTAAGGTTTACACATTTTACAAAACGCAATAAAAAAAAAATTTTTATCTTTAAATAAAATTCACACGAAGAAACATAAAAATGGCAACATATTTTTTTAATCAGGCAAATCATCATCAAAATGTGTATTTATGACTTGCTTTTTAATGTTCATATATAACAGCTTTTGTCATTATTCTGCTCTTGTACAACTGGCAGGGGCTACAGATGATATCATAAGGTTGCGAACCTAGTTTAGCAATTTTTAGCTATCTGCTAATTCACTTTGAAGTAGATAGTGGCATCAGGGTTGTACTGTTGTGTACGAATATTTGTCGTATTGAATTCTTGATAGGTCTGACTGGTCTGTTGAAAAGGGGTTGTGTCTTGTATAGTAAAAAGGTGTGTTGAGAGAGGTTGGTCTATTGTGTGTTAAGACTGGTCAGTTGAGAGTTTGATCTTTTGAATGTTACGACTGGTCAGTTGAGAGTTTGATCTTTTGAATGTTACGACTGGTCTGTTGAGAGTTTGATCTTTTGAATGTTATGACTGGTCTGTTGAGAGTTTGATCTTTTGAATGTTACGACTGGTCTGTTGAGAGTTTGATCTTTTGAATGTTACGACTGGTCTGTTGAGAGTTTGATCTTTTGAATGTTACGACTGGTCAGTTGAGAGTTTGATCTTTTGAATGTTACGACTGGTCTGTTGAGAGTTTGATCTTTTGAATGTTATGACTGGTCTGTTGAGAGTTTGATCTTTTGAATGTTACGACTGGTCTGTTGAGAGTTTGATCTTTTGAATGTTACGACTGGTCAGTTGAGAGTTTGATCTTTTGAATGTTACGACTGGTCAGTTGAGAGTTTGATCTTTTGAATTTTACGACTGGTCTGTTGAGAGATGCTCAGCCTGATTAACTTCCCCTCCCCTTCAAGTCGCTGATTAGTTTTCCTCTAGAACTCCTGGTAGTGGTCGCCATGTAAGGGCCCCCAATGTTGGGTTCTTCTGTCTAAGTCTGGGGGTATATAGCAACTGACAACATATTATACAATAGTAGATATTACTAGATAACAATGCTAAGCAATACTAAGAACTGTAATATACATACGAATACACAATATGAAAATAATAGAAGATACTATATACTTTAACATATATTAGGATTTTTAACACGCCCACAGCCACATCACGTCTCCAGCCATATTTCAGTAAATGTATTTTGAAAATAAAGTGTCAGTAATCTCCCCTAAACTTTATCTTAAAACACATTAACCAATAGATTATCATTATGTTAAAAATGATCTACAAAGACAACAAAAAACAATAGCTAATAAAAAAAATAAACCGGGAGTGATCTCTCCTAAACTTTCTAGAATATTCTTATATAAAAAAAACAACAGGTATATCGGGTTATAGGGTTATGGACATGATGGCGTCCCATGGGAAACTGCTGAGACCTTGAGTGTAATATAGCCTGAACTGTTTGTACAAAATAAAAGAAAAGCAGAGTGTGTGTGTGTGTGTGACCATATTTTTTAAAGTATGTTATTTTAATATATGTTAATATCTTAAACCATAAAGAAAAACAAAAAAATAAAGTGTTTTAACTCACAAGGAATGAACAACTCAGATATATTAATGGGTAGAACTTCGGTGCGGGGAGACAGTTGGGGGATGTCGTGCCCACATATTTCACCAAAGATGCCACAGAAGTAATATTAATAATAATAATATGGGTATAATTACCATTTGGATGCAGTTAAAAGTTAAAATATTGTTACGATCCCATGGGATCTTACATTGTTTCAACGTGGGACGACCAGGGCGTCACACACTCTTTTCGCGGCCAGGCCGTAATGTGATAGGACTGGAAGGATAAAATTTTGTCTTACAAGACTTATTTACATGCTTTAAACTTTGGCTATAGACAAGGATACAATTTTGTCTTACAAGACTTATTTATATGCTTTAAACTTTGGCTATAGACAAGGATAAAATTTTGTCTTACAAGACTTATTTACATGCTTTAAACTTTGGCAATAGACAAGGATACAATTTTGTCTTACAAGACTTATTTACATGCTTTAAACTTTGGCTATAGACAAGGATACAATTTTGTCTTACAAGACTTATTTACATGCTTTAAACTTTGGCTATAGACAAGGATAAAATTTTGTCTTACAAGACTTATTTACATGCTTTAAACTTTGGCTATAGACAAGGATAAAATTTTGTCTTACAAGACTTATTTACATGCTTTAAACTTTGGCTATAGACAAGGATAAAATTTTGTCTTACAAGACTTATTTACATGCTTTAAACTTTGGCTATAGACAGGGATAAAATTTTGTCTTACAAGACTTATTTACATGCTTTAAACTTTGGCTATAGACAAGGATAAAATTTTGTCTTACAAGACTTGTTTACAAGCCTACATAATGTTTCTTGTCTGCTTTTCTCTTTGTTGCCGTGTAAATATTTGTTATGTTTAGAAAGTATTCTTAACGTCCTAGTCAGATGACCTTTACATAATGATAAAAAAAAAACCACACAGCAAATTAGAGACAGCGATAGATTCAATGGTCCGGTATCTCTGGTTTAAAACTTATGAAAAAAACAACAACACAACAACAACACAACAACAACACAACAACAACACAACAACAACACAACAACAACACAACAACAACACAACAACAACACAACAACAACACAACAACAACACAACAACAACACAACAACAACACAACAACAACACAACAACAACACAACAACAACACAACAACAACACAACAACAACACAACAACAACACAACAACAACACAACAACAACACAACAACAACACAACAACAACACAACAACAACACAACAACAACACAACAACAACACAACAACAACACAACAACAACACAACAACAACACAACAACAACACAACAACAACACAACAACAACACAACAACAACACAACAACAACACAACAACAACACAACAACAACACAACAACAACACAACAACAACACAACAACAACACAACAACAACACAACAACAACACAACAACAACACAACAACAACACAACAACAACACAACAACAACACAACAACAACACAACAACAACACAACAACAACACAACAACAACACAACAACAACACAACAACAACACAACAACAACACAACAACAACACAACAACAACACAACAACAACACAACAACAACACAACAACAACACAACAACAACACAACAACAACACAACAACAACACAACAACAACACAACAACAACACAACAACAACACAACAACAACACAACAACAACACAACAACAACACAACAACAACACAACAACAGGTAATTAAGATTTAAAGGTCGAACACAGGTCAGCAAAGCTGCACTAACTTCAAAGGTCATAAGCAAGGTTTAATTTATAAGGTAGCCACGTAATCAAGGACTTTATCTAACATTTTAAACTTCTGTAGCATGTGTTTGTTCATATATGATGAATTAATTTCTATGTTTGTCATGTATTTGTCATGTTCCTGTCCTTGTTCCCATTCGTGTCCAATCTTGGTAGATGTAGACACTGATTCATACACATATGCTCATATCAAAGTCAACTGACTTATCTAATCCTTCAAATCTTATAACTATCTATGCAATGTATAGGCTATAAAATAATTCAACATTTCTGTTTGAAGGGAAGAAGTCGTGATAAGTTGCCTGTCGTGTTAAGTTTTTTAATCTAAACATACGTGTATGTTTTTTGAAAAAAAATATACTGAAGTATTTTTATTGATATAAAATGCACGTTTAATACAGTTGGTGACGTCATCAATATAGGTTAAAGCATTTGAATATTTCCTGGACATTTTAATATTTGGCATTTAGCCATCAACGTTAAAATTGTTTAACACAAGTCGCCCAAGTCAAGTTTTGTTTAACAAAAGTCGCCCAACTCAGGTTTTGTTTAACACAAGTCGCCCAAGTTTCTGGCACTACTATGCGTCACAAAGCAGAACCTAACTTACTTAATCTATGCAAATATAAAGAGAAAATTCGCTCTGTTAATTAAATCAACCGAACTTTGTTGTTTAGTTGAAGATTTTACTGCATCTAACATAGCTGGCGATGTTAACAAAACGTTAAGGCTACAAAGGGATCAACTATAAAATAAGAAGTCCTTATTCCGACTACTATATATTGTCCCTATCAGTTTTTCCTAGCCTAAGTCTACTACTGCCATCCCCTAGATTCGACCAGCTCACACTAAGACGTCCCCTAGTAACTCTAACCATTTGTGTGTGTGTGTGTGTCTGTCCCCAGTCTCCTAACCCTAACCATCCGTCTGTGTGTCTGTCCCCAGTCTCCTAACCCTAACCATCCGTGTGTCTGTCTGTCCCCAAACTCCTAACCCTAACCATCCGTGTGTGTGTCTGTCCCCAGTCTCCTAACCCTAACCATCCGTGTGTGTGTCTGTCCCCAGTCTCCTAACCCTAACCATCCGTGTGTGTGTCTGTCCCCAGTCTCCTAACCCTAACCATCCGTGTGTGTGTCTGTCCCCAGTCTCCTAACCCTAACCATCCGTGTGTGTGTCTGTCCCCAGTCTCCTAACCCTAACCATCCGTGTGTGTGTCTGTCCCCAGTCTCCTAACCCTAACCATCCGTGTGTGTGTCTGTCCCCAGTCTCCTAACCCTAACCATCCGTGTGTGTGTCTGTCCCCAGTCTCCTAACCCTAACCATCCGTGTGTGTGTCTGTCCCCAGTCTCCTAACCCTAACCATCCGTCTGTGTGTCTGTCCCCAGTCTCCTAACCCTAACCATCCGTCTGTGTGTCTGTCCCCAGTCTCCTAACCCTAACCATCCGTCTGTGTGTCTGTCCCCAGTCTCCTAACCCTAACCATCCGTCTGTGTGTCTGTCCCCAGTCTCCTAACCCTAACCATCCGTGTGTGTGTCTGTCCCCAGTCTCCTAACCTTAACCATCCGTCTGTGTGTCTGTCCCCAGTCTTCTCACCTCCTAAAATACCCAGGTCCCCGTGCTTCAGCGTGGGATATTTCCGCCCAGGCAGGTGCGAGATCTACCTCTCGGTCATCTCTGGTCAGGGATTCCCCAGGCATAAATCACCGTCCTGGCTGATCGTAATGGCCACTCTCTGACCACCTGCGTCAGTCCCAGTCCTATCACATTACGGCCTTGCCGCGAAAAGAGTGTGTGACCGGCTAGAGTCCCCCCCCCCCTTCCATAAATAACTAAATGACGCCCTGGTCGTCCCACGTTGAAACAATGTAAGATCCCATGGGATCGTAACAATATTTTAACTTTTAACTGCATCAAAATAGTAATTATACCCATATTATTATTATTAATATTACTTTTGTGGCATCTTTGGTGAAATATGTGGGCACGACATCCCCCAACTGTCTTCACGCACCGAAGTTCCACCCATTAATATATCTGAGTTGTTCATTCCTTGGGAGTTAAAACACTTTATGTTTTTTGTTTTTCTTTTTGGTTTAAGATATTAACATATATTAAAATAACATACTTAAAAAAATATGGTCACACACACACACACACACACACATTGCTTTTCTTTAATTTCGTAGAAACAGTGCAGGCAATATTACACTCAAGGTCTCAGCAGTTTCCCATGGGACGCCATCATGTCTATAACCCGTTAACCCGATATCCCTGTTTTTTTAAATATAAGAATATTCTAGAAAGTTTAGGGGAGATCACTCCCGGTTTATTTTTTTATTAGCTATTGTTTTTTGTGTTCTTTGTAAATCATTTTTAACATAATCTATATACTACTAAAAGTCAAGTTTGTTTACATGTTTGAATATTTATTTGTTTGTTTGCCTGATCAAGTATCCTGATATGTTCGGCTCTATCTGGAAAGCTGTAAAATAGTATGTAGGTAGAGAATAATTTTTTAATGCAGACAGACTGTTAATCACACATTTATTTAAAGACGTTAATTAATTTATTGATTTATTCATAGTTAAATTAACCGTATTTTTTTAAAAATGTTAATACTTTGAATAAACTTTGTGGGGATAGTGACGTCCCTTGATAGTGACGTCAGAGTTTTTTGTTGACTCTTTAGTACAATAAAATGGCGGCGCGTCTATCGAAGAAAATTGTGTTCCCATTCCAAAGTTTAACGCGTTCTAAATCTAATTTTCTGTCGGTCATAACTTTAACAATACGTCCGTTTGCTGTATTTATTACGTTCCAACACTTATATCAATTTTCAACTGTCTTTTTCATTTAGTTTTACGATAAATTTCTCTAGATCTAAAGATCAGCTGTCGAGAATCTAGCCTAGGGCCTAGAATCTAGATCTAGGTCACTAGAGTCATAGATCTAGACTTAATGTAAATTCTACATCTAGAATCTATTTCGGGCCTTAATTATTTTATATAAATCTTTGTTTAGCTTCAATGATCATCTAATTCGAGAATACATGGGATTTTTTTGTTATCTAGGTTTTATATCTAGATATAGTAGGATTACTCACTAACTTGGAGGCGTGGTCGGCTGCTAACAACAATATGGCGTACGGACCGGACGAATGACTTCCTAACATTTTTAGGCCATGTTTACCACGAGCAAAATGGCGGGTGTTCACATTATTTAAACATGGTATAGGTGGCCAGGGCTAGATATGCCAGAAAAGCATTTTAAAATTTGCTTTGGAGAATGAAGGCTAAATTTTAAAGCCAGTGTCATAAACATTAATAGAACTTTTTTTTTTTTACGTTTTCAATTATTTTTTCTTAAGCCCTATATGTGAATGATAAGGTTGACTATCAGGACCTCGCGGGGCACAGGGCACGTGAAGTAGGGTTCATCTGTTTCTTTGTCCTAAGCAAATGAAGGGATAGTGTGGTCAGAGACATGCTTGGCTGGAATCGTTTTTGTTGTCTGAGACTTGGCGGGACACTGGGCAGGTGAAGTAGAGTTGAGTAGGTCACCTGTGACGTCAATATATGAAGGGATAGTCCGAAATCGTTGTTTTCGGTGTTTTTAAAAGATAAAAAACATATTTTTGAATGTGGGTTCTGTTTTTTGTGACGATAAGTGACACTGCAGTAGCGTAGCGAGGAGGGGGGGGGGGGCGGGAGGGAAGGGGAGGCGGGGGGAGGTGGAGGGGGGGGGGGGGGGTGGGGGGGGACATGTTGGGGCGCCAAAATAATTTGGAAAAATAAATTGAAAGGTTGAGGTGGGTTCAAATGGAAATTTTGAGTGGGGGGGGGGTGCACATCAAAAGTTTGAAGGGGGTGGGGGGGGGGGGGGGTTGAAAATCGAAATCTTGGGGGGGGGGGGTTCAAATCGAAAAGTTTGTCCCCGGGCGCCGGGAAGGGTCGCTATGCCTCTGAGTGACAGACGTGATGTTTTTTGATGGATGACCCCCGAAACCCACAGTTATCCAACGGATGACGGGTATTCTAGTGATAATCTATTGGTTAATGTGTTTTAAGATAAAGTTTAGGGGAGATCACTGACACTTTATTTTCAAAATACATTTACTGAAATATGGCTGGAGACGTGATGTGGCCGTGGGCGTGTTAGTATACTCATATATGTTAAAGGATATAGTATCTTCTATTATTTTCATATTGTGTATTCGTATGTATATTACAGTTCTTATTATTGCTTAGCATTGTTATCTAGTAATATCTACTATTGTATATGTTGTCAGTTGATATATACCCCCAGACTTAGACAGAAGAACCCAACATTGGGGGTCCTTACATGGCGACCAACACCAGGAGTTCTAGAGGAAAACTAATCAGCGACTTGAAGGGGAGGGGAAGTTAGTCGGGCTGAGCATCTCTCAACAGACCAGTCGTAACATTCAAAAGATCAAACTCTCAACTGACCAGTCGTAACATTCAAAAGATCAAACTCTCAACTGACCAGTCGTAACATTCAAAAGATCAAACTCTCAACTGACCAGTCGTAACATTCAAAAGATCAAACTCTCAACTGACCAGTCGTAACATTCAAAAGATCAAACTCTCAACTGACCAGTCGTAACATTCAAAACATCAAACTCACAACTGACCAGTCTTAACACACAATAGGCCAACCTCTCTCAACACACCTTTTTTACTATACAAGACACAACCCCTTTTCAACAGACCAGTAAGACCTATCAAGAATTCAATACGTCAAATATTCGTACACAACAGTACAACCCTGATGCCACTATCTACTTCAAAGTGAATTAGCAGATAGCTGGAAATTGCTAAACTAGGGTCGCAACCTTATCATCTCATCTGTAGCCCATGCCAGTTGTACAAGAGCAGAATAATGATAAAAGCTGTTATATATGAACATTAAAAAGCAAGTCATAAATACACATTTTGATGATGATTTGCCTGATTTAAAAACAATTTGTTTTTGTCATTTTTATGTTTCTTCGTGTGAATTTTATTTAAAGATAAAAAAAAAATCTTTTTTTTATTGCGTTTTGTAAAATGTGTAAACCTTAAGTCATTATTAATGTAGTAAATGAGTTATTTCTCATTCATAATATATCTGACAATAAGGTTTATATTATTACTATTATCATTCTACAAACGCAGCGCCCACAAGATTAAGTAAAATAAACTGTGAGAATAGAAAGATGTAATAAATAAAGCATAACCTTGAACAATCAACAAGTCTAGTAAAGTGATAAAGGCATACAAAGAAAAGCGTGGGTGTCTTCCTGAACATTAGTAAAGGTATCCAATAGATACTAAAGTGACCCACGCTTTTCTTTATAGTTACTTAAATAGTAGTGTATAATTTATTTTCTACTTTTTAGTGCATTAGTACATAAAAGCTTGTTATTAAAACGTTTTTTATGAAAAGAAATTTTTATTGTTTTTTTCAGGCTTAAAGGAACCAAAGTTTAATTTCAATGTTTTTCTGTCAGATATGTTTATTTGGGAGGGGGGGGGGGGGAGACTTTACTGACTGTATGACATCATTTGTCATATTTGTTAAGAAAGACTTTACTAATTGTATGACATCATTTGTCATATTTGTTGGGAAAGATTTTAATAACTCAGTTATAGAGTGAGTAACATGCACGAGCATCTATTGACGTTTCTCTTTTAGTCATTGATCTGCTTATTTGTGATGAATGGTAATTACAGACAATACTTTAACTATGGTGCTCTAAAACTATCAACAATTGACGAAGTGTGCGACGAAATACGTTCACACGTATCAGGACGACATTAAAAGCCAGAATCTCTCCACGTCTGGTTAGTGTATAGTGGTCTTTAGTTTTGCTTCAGCGATCCTTAAAACATCTCTAATTCTACTCCATCATGAAAGTTTATCGTTACAGTAAATTTCAAAATACGGGTTTTAAAAATGATCAAAATTAACAACACAACAAAATTAAATTACACAAACTAAAAGTTGTAGGACTGACACGTCACTTCCTTTATCCGTGCCTGCATTTGATTGGCCGACAACTTACAGCAGACGGGAGAAATGTTGCCTACTAGGTGCTGGTCTATGGTAAGTCTTCTAAGGACATTACAACAATAAAGTAAATAACTGCAGCTATATTTAAAACAGTTATTAGATTATTGATTTTGTATCTGTTATTAGCGTATAGAGTTTTTAAAGTCAGGTGACACCAACAGACTTATCTTTGTTCAAGACAAATCACATATGTTATGTGACAGATACAATAACTTATCACAAATCACACAGATTATGGGACAGATACAATTCCTTATCACAAATCACACAGATTATGGGACAGATACAATTACTTATCACAAATCACACAAGTTATGGGACAGATACAATAACTTATCACAAATCACACAGATAATGTGACAGATACAATTCCTTATCACAAATCACACAGGTTATGGGATAGATACAATTCCTTATCACAAATCACACAGATTATGGGACAGATACAATTCCTTATCACAAATCACACAGGTTATGGGACAGACACAATTCCTTATCACTAATCACAAGGGTTATGGGATAGATACAATTCCTTATCACAAATCACACAGATTATGGGACAGATACAATTCCTTATCACAAATCACACAGGTTATGGGACAGACACAATTCCTTATCACTAATCACAAGGGTTATGGGATAGATACAATTCCTTATCACAAATCACACAGATTATGGGACAGATACAATGACTGATTTTCTTGACGTCACAAAACACGACCTAACCTCTTTATTCTTTAAAAAAAAACCCTCTATATAAAACCAATCAACTTTAACTTCCTGTTTCTGTCCGTGTGTTAATGAGGCGACGACCGTGTACAATGACAACATACTTTGACCTAGCTAATATGTTGGAGCTTCCAAAACAAGATAAAACGTACATTTTACAACACCAAATTTAAATTTGTACTTCACAATAAAATGATTTTAAAAAATGTATATTGCTGAATTTCGTTTTTTACTGAAACTAATAAAATAAATGTTTAATACAGGCACTAGTGCAACATAGTGTTGTTATTGACTTTATACCTCTTGTATCTTGTGTTGAAGCTTATAACAAAAATAATCTATATAATGACCTGCACTATATCGTGTTATTAACTTTATACCTTTTGTATCTCGTATTATAAATGATCTATATGAGGGCCTGTATAGTATCGCGTTAAATCATGTCTTACACATGTTGAAATAACTAGACATACGTTATTGTATGTAGTTACTTGATTAACAAATATGGGTTGAGTTAGTGGATGGTTAAATTATAGTACTTAAATGTGATGTCTAAGGCCAGTTAAACTCAGTGGACATTGTAACAATAGTGTACATTGTAGTTCTAGTTATTTGAGCTCTCTTTTACTTGAAATAATATTCTGTCTCTAATATGGGCCATCAGTCTCTCAGATTTTAGACCCCCAAACACCAGTCTCAGTTGCACCTTGTGTAATTCATGATTCAAGTAATTCACCCAACACTGCCATTCCGCCAAAGATTCTATGTAAACATTCCGTCAAACACCTTAAACCATTTATAAACTTCATAGAGCCACTAGATAGACATCGAGAAATAAAATGACACCATCGCTTAGATAAAAGTTCCAGTTTTTTTTAGTTCTCATACGATTTTACAATCGTCAGTATTCAACAAGCTGGGGTGTTAAATATGACAGTAGCGGCTTTGATGTTGGGTGTCATTTAAAAAAATATTAGAACATTGTACCGGTTAATTAAAGTCACCTTTAACAAAACTCGTTGAAACATGTTCAGTACATGTTTGTTTTAAAGTTAACCATGCATGGTACACTGTTTATATTAGCGCCAGTAAGAACCTGTTGAATGTGGGCTGGCATTGCTTTATCTAATACGTCGTTGTCACGTCACGTGATTTTAAGTTTTTGAATCAACGCTTGAATAACATTAGCCTGACTGTTGACGTTACTGTAAGGAACAAAGCAGAACCTTGTGCTATTGTGTGCACCAACCACTAAGATAAAACACCGCGGCTATAGACAGACTGTTGACGTTACTGTAAGGAACAAAGCAGAACATTGTGCTATTGTGTGCACCAACCACTAAGATAAAACACCGCGGCTATAGACAGACTGTTGACGTTACTGTAAGGAACAAAGCAGAACCTTGTGCTATTGTGTGCACCAACCACTAAGATAAAACACCGCGGCTATAGACAGACTGTTGACGTTACTGTAAGGAACAAAGCAGAACCTTGTGCCATTGTGTGCACCAACCACTCAGATAATACACCGCGGCTATAGACTGACTGTTGACGTTACTGTAAGGAACAAAGCAGAACCTTGTGCTATTGTGTGCACCAACCACCGCGGCTATAGACAGACTGTTGACGTTACTGTAAGGAACAAAGCAGAACCTTGTGCTATTGTGTGCACCAACCACTAAGAAAAAACACCGCGGCTATAGCCTGACTGTTGACGTTACTGTAAGGAACAAAGCAGAACCTTGTGCTATTGTGTGCACCAACCACCAAGAAAAAACACCGCGGCTATAGCCTGACTGTTGACGTTACTGTAAGGAACAAAGCAGAACCTTGTGCTATTGTGTGCACCAACCACTAAGAAAAAACACCGCGGCTATAGACTGACTGTTGACGTTACTGTAAGGAACAAAGCAGAACCTTGTGCTATTGTGTGCACCAACCACTAAGATAAAACACCGCGGCTATAGCCTGACTGTTGACGTTACTGTAAGGAACAAAGCAGAACCTTGTGCTATTGTGTGCACCAACCACTAAGAAAAAAAGTTGCAAGAAAATGACTTCCTTAGAGACACATTCAAAGAAGGGCGGATGGGTTTTCATACGTTTTTGCACAAGGAAGACTTTCCTAACATTAAAACTTTTGCATCAAAGTACCTTTCAAATTTTCGAACTGCATACCTGTGTGAAGAAACATTTTCAAGAATGAAATACGTGAAGAACAAATTGAGAACAAACGTGGACCTCGTGTGGAGGGGGGTGGACACTTGAAATGTGTATATATTTCTATATAAATTATATTTCGTTAGGGGGAGAGGGGAGGTAAACTTTTTTCGGGGGGGGGGGGGGGGCACGACCCTGAAGAGATGACTAAAGGAAGCTCTGGCCCCCGAACTGATATTTGATAGTAAATGTGACCCAGTAAATTGAACCAAAAGAAAACGACCAAAGTAAATTGGACCACATGAAAACTTGACCAAAGTTAATTGGACCAAAAGAAAACGACCAAACTAAACTGGACCCCACTTTACTTCTCTAGAGCGCAAAAGGAGATAACAAAATTAAAAACTAGCTTTCTCACGACCATCTCGCCGTCACTGTTGTCACGGTTGCTTGATTTCTTAATGAGCGTAAACCAGTAGCGTAGCGAGGGGGGGGGGGGGGGGGGGCGGCGTGGGGACATATGTCCCCGGGCGCCGACCTTAGGGGGCGCCAAAATGGGTTGGAAAAATAAATTGAAAGGCTGAGGGGGTGGAAATCGAAAGTTTGAGATGGGGGGTGCAAATAGAAATCTTGAGGGGGGGGGGGGTGGTGCAAATCGAAAGTTTGAGGGGGGTGCAAATCGAAATCTTGAGGGGGGGGGGTGCAAATCGAAAAGTTTGTCCCCGGGCGCAGGGAAGGGTCGCTACGCCTCTGGCGTAAACCAGAAAGAAGGGGCAGAGAAATGTCTTGTAAGAGATCGCAAGCTACGGGTGGTGTTTATAAAAAATATAAATATTGGAAAGTAAAGAAAAAGTATATTCAACCA
This sequence comes from Physella acuta, assembly GCF_028476545.2. Taxonomy (NCBI): domain Eukaryota; kingdom Metazoa; phylum Mollusca; class Gastropoda; family Physidae; genus Physella; species Physella acuta. Next base: position 146,658 of record NW_026731705.1, on the reverse strand, counting down.
GATATTTGTTGTCATGCAGCTTTATTTGATTTTAAATTGAAAAAAATAATAAAATAAATTTAGCCAAAAGGTGTTATAAATAAAAAAAAATATATATTAGTTAAATGCTTTTTCGCAATTGTTTGTTTGTTGGTATGAATATAGGATTATATATGTATGATTATAGAGGATTGTGGGCTTTGTAGTTTTTCTTCAAAGAATTATGACGGCGACAGCATGTGTTTGATTGTATAAGAAAAAGAACTCGCCCTTGAAAATGGTTTAAAAAATTCAATTAAAAATAACTATTATATATATAAAAAAGGTTTCGAAACATTTCGAGCACCCTATTTGGTCCCCAGCCACCACAGTACATTTTGGAGGATCGGTCAAAAAGTTACGTTTCCTCTATTTGGCTATCAAAGGGGGGCAACGAGTCACAAAAGTCTTTAATATTTGAAGTTAAGCCTATACTTTACAGTTTTTGTAATGGATGTTAATGTTTGCAGAAGAGAGTGATATAGTGACTGTAAGATAACCATAACGCAGCTATAGTATTTTTTTCCAAACCAAACATGAATGCACGTAATAAAAATTTAAAGTTTTTAAAAATATTGATTATTGTCGGCTGTTGGCCCCTTAAACGGCGTTCCTCTACTCGCAGTGCGGGGTCTGTCAGCATTGTCCCAGGACCGTTAGACTGTTCAGTCGCTAGATTTACATTGTGGCTCATCCAAGGACCGTTAGACTGTTCAGTCTCTAGATCTACATTGTGACTCATCCCAAGCCGAAAAGGCTTATGGGACAGGCCCGTCGCTGGTGCGATAATAGGGCCGGTAACCGATGACCTCGGATCTTTTTACCCTGACCACTGCCCTTGCTCAGTGCACCTGCACGCTAACCCTCACCCTGGGTATAAGCGTCCAAGAAATTAGCAGTTATTGCTTCTTAACAGAAGGTATTTGATTATTTTAAAAACTAGACATATATAATATCGACCTTTATTGTCGTGTCATATGTTTTATTGTCAGCATTTGATGTATTTTTACTAGTATCTACATTGTTGTAATTTTCCATCAAATTGAGTTGTATTTAATGAGTACCTCTCGTTACTACATTCCCCAGCAATGTCCTATGACCTATCCTACAAATGTAACTCTTGTTATGTTTTTTATGCTGTTTATGTTAGCAATATTTAGTAGGCCATGCATTCTATTTACAGCGTCCTAGGTCGGGGACCAATCCATTACAATGCTATTATAACAGACAAGACGAGCGCATGTGTAAGCGCCGAAATCTTAAGCTATTACAAAGTTATGTAAACTCTATATGTATGACAAAAACTGATAATTAAGGCAACACATACACAACAAAATTGTAATAAATCTATTCATAACTTTACAGGTTATTAGTGTTACTATTTAACTATAAGTTGTACTGTATTAACGGTAGAGGGGTGACTTAGACCCTTACCTGTTGATATATATATATATATATATATATATATATATATATATATATATATATATATATATATAGTAAAACGGTACGATTTACTTTTTACCATTGACAGTTGCAAAAACCAGGACACCCCAATGTTTACGTGTCAGTCAATGACTACAAATAAAAACTACTCCATATTTAACTTGACAGGGTCAACTTCTAGAAATATAGTCAATGACTACAAATAAAACTACTCCATATTTAACTTGACAGGGTCAACTTCTAGAAATATAGTCAATGACTACAAATAAAACTACTCCATATTTAACTTGACAGGGTCAACTTCTAGAAATATAGTCAATGACTACAAATAAAACTACTCCATATTTAACTTGACAGGGTCAACTTCTACTAGATCTAGCAGTAATGTATACAACATTAAACTGTGATAGGTAGGTTACAATATTTTAATGGTAATACCATTTGTCAAGTGGTTTTCAGGTGGGTAAAAAGGTGTATGGGACACAACTCGTACATGCTAAAATACGGCTTGTTTAGTTCTAAATTACATTTAGAATTATATTTTTTCAAACTTTTATTAGTAAACATATGATTTCCTGAAATCTGTTTGTAATAAATATTGGAATTCAATTTTGAAGTTTATTATTAAGCAAGTTTGTTTTGGTGTTGGGTGGGTTGCAATTAAATCAGGAGGACGAATTTCTATAGAAACGTCTATTTTTTTTTAAAAAAAAAGAGAAAATTTTTTTATTTAACAACAACAACAATACTAACAACTCTCAATTGTTATAACAGAGTTAAAGTTAATTAATTTTTCTTCTATGAAGATCGTATAGGAATTAGGTGTTTTCTTGTTGCTAAAAACCCGAGCAACATGAACATATGTTCATAAAATAACTTGGCTAAATACTTATTTTAACCCTAGTAATTTAAAGAAGAACAGTAGATCTATATTAAATCGTCCTGTTGGCTATATTCCACTTGGCAAACGGCTATTTCGTATTCTATTATAACAGTATTTCTCTAGCGCCATATACACCTTTTCAAGTGTTAAACGATCAATAAAATTAATCAATTTTTTTCATCGATTTGCTGACGTCAGTTGACACACTTGGATATCTTCCAGAAAATTCTAAATCCTTCTGTTGACTGCCTCATTTATTTTAAAGACAGTGTCTCGTCACGTGACTCAATTAATCTGAAGTCAATACGTATGACTGTCGCGGTATAGAACTGGATTTGGTTTGTTAGAATCTAGCTGGAAACACTCCAAATATATTTGTATCTCACCTTTACCAAACATTTACTTTACTTGCTTTCACTGTACTACACACGTGTCTCATTTGTGCTAAAAAAGCACTGTACTGTCCTGAACCAGTACTTCATGTGTACTACACAAGTACTTTACCTGACCACAGCGGTACTTCATATGTGCTATGCAAGTAGCCTCCTTACCTGTGTAACACATGAATCTCACCTGCGAAAAAAATACTTTACCTGGAGCACACAAGTATTTTACCTATGTAATCCAGCATGAATGATTGAATGATAAAAAATTCGATCGACTGATCAGGCGAACGAACGAATGAACTGAATGGCCGATAAATTGAATGGCTGAATGACTGAATGACTGAACTAATTGTAGTGCTGACGGAAAGACTATACATGTTATGCGATCTGCCACCCAACAGTTTGACAAGACAACTGACTTACTAAATGACTGTACGACTCTATGACGGTTTGACGGTATGACTGAATGACTGAATGACTGAATACTCTAATGAATGATCGACTGATTGACTGATTGACTGACTGACTTACTGAATGACTGAACGTCTTAACAACTGATCGACTTACCAACTGAGTCACTTACTGAATGAATGTATTACACACACATATTGTGGTGTATAAACTTGTCTCTACTCTCTAAAGCCCCGAGACTGGTAAAAAAAAATCACAGTGTAAATGACAGAACCCTACCCTAGATAATATATTGATTTAAAGAGCAGAATGTATGTTTCATTTTTATTCTAAGGACAACATGTTGTATTTGGGGAAGTAGGAGATAAGGTGAATTATTTTGATGAAGAACGGTCAACTGATCGGATCATATTATTGAAAAAAATATATTTTTAAATTTGAAAATCCCAACAGTATATAATTATATATATATATATATATATATATATATATATATATATATATATATATATATGTATATATATATATATATATATATATATATATATAAATACATATATATATATATATATTTGTATATATATATATATGTATATATGTATATATTATTATGTATATATATATATGTGTGTGTGTATGTGTGTATTTATGTGTGTATATATGACGCGTATGTGAGTGTTTGTGTGTTTGTGTATTAAAGTTTATTTTCTTTCTTATGTTCATATTCATCCGACATACATCCAGATGTGGATGTGTATGTAGCTGTACATACATATAAACATACACACAATCATACAACTAGCCTAGAGTAAGATGTCAGCTAGCTTAACTTACCGTTTCAAAACTTACCACGACCTTCGTCAGAGCTCGGGTAATGGGAAAGTATTTATTCACCAGGAACTTTTTAAAATCTGATTTGATTTTTCAAGAAAATCTTCTTTAGAAATTACAACATTGATATAGATGTAAATGTCGAGCTAAATTAAGCAGAGGTCGTCCATAGTCCAAGTTCACTGAAGCGTGACGATTATTGATTTTGTAAGCCTGTCACAGACGATTCAATAACAGCATTTTAGTTTTTAATTTTTAATATTGCACTTGTATGATCAATATATCCATTGATGTGATAGATGGAAAAATCCTACGTGTAGGCCCTATGTCTAGAGAACAAAAACTGTATACATATACATATGTATTCTAATGTGACCGTTAGTGTGTCGTCGTCGTCCACGTCAGTACAGGCTAGAGTTGACCTATTCTCGTGTTTTGAAATGTTGACGGATCCATACAAGACATTCAAATATTCTTTACCGTCTTGATGAAGTCACCAACTGAATGACTGTTTAATGTTTAAAAACATTTGATCTTGTGCAAAAACAAAAAAATCAATCATCGAACACCAACGTAGCGTTCAAAATTCAATCGATAAATCTTGAGATATGGCATAAATAACCTACAGACCGCCGTGTAAACCACACGTACAAAACACAGTTCAAAGGATCTCTGCCAAATATATATAAGACTGGCGCAAAAGAAACGTTTTAAACTTTAAGTTTTTGGAATTCTTCCAAAAATGTGTTTACCATTATTTGTTCAACAACCTAGCCGTTTAAGTAAAACGACAACTTCTGACATGTAACTCAGTATTCAACTAAAAAAAGATTCTTTGGTTTTCGCAAGTTCTATCTCAAGTTGTCTTAACACAGTTTTAAGCTATAAACGTTTTAAGACTATTGAAACACTTATGAACATTGACACAATGCAGAAGTGTGACATGAATTTTAGATTGTATTAACGGAACTTGACACAGTGTAGGACTGTGAGATCAAGAAAACAATGATTGTTACCTCAATAAATAAAAAGCTTTACATGACCTGTAGAGATGGGATGGTGTGGTCGAGTGGTAGAGCACATGCCACTAAACTTCTCCATATTGTGTATAGGGCGTTTTTAAATCCATTTTAGTCTAATGTATTCCTGGCAACACTTTAATTATACTAGTGATGTCACTAAATCACAAATTCAGGTGAACTCTACTTTATCTGCACTGTTAACAATCACGTCCGATAGATTTACTGTCCGTATTGTCCACAAATACAGAAAATCTTACCGTGTAGGTTTTTTTTCAATGCACCAGCCGATGTTGTCATCTCTATAAATACGTGTGTCACTTGTCTAGACTTATGTAGCCAGTCTCACCAAAATAGGATTATATACATGTGTAGGGACAGGGGGGCTAACTAAAATTTTCATTTAAAATCTAATTTGATTTTGATGCTACATCTAAATATACTCTTTGAATTTCCACTTAGTCATCAGAGCTTAATGATGCTACATCTAAATATACTCTTTGAACTGCCACTTAGTCATCAGACCTTAATGATGCTACATCTAAATATACTCTTTGAATTGCCACTTAGTCATCAGACCTTAATGATGCTACATCTAAATATACTCTTTGAATTGCCACTTAGTCATCAGACCTTAATGATGCTACATCTAAATATACTCTTTGAATTGCCACTTAGTCATCAGACCTTAATGATGCTACATCTAAATATACTCTTTGAATTGCCACTTAGTCATCAGACCTTAATGATGCTACATCTAAATATACTCTTCGAATTGCCACTTAGCCATCAGACCTTAATGATGCTACTTCTAAATATACTATACACTATCTCCGGTAGAGAAGTGACACAGACCCTCCTACCCGTTTAATTGCATTAATTTACTGATGTTCATCACTAACACGGTAAAATCTACTATTTACCGTTAACATGTTTACATCAATAGGTGTCTATGTCTACAGGTGCCCGTGTCTACAGGTGTCAATGTCTACAGTTGTCCATGTCTAAATGTGTCAGTATCTACAGTTGCCTATGTCTAAAGGTGTCCATGTCAAATGTGTCAATGTCTACAGGTGTCCATGTCAACAGGTGTCTACGTCTACAGGTGTCAATGTCTGCAGGTGTCCATGTTTACACGTGCCCATGTCTTTATCCTGCCCTAAGTGTGGTTACAACGATTTATAGTACAGGGTAAAAGCTCATGTTAAATTCTCACAAAATATTTACACCAGTCTCCAGTAGTATGAGTTACTAAGTGAACAGATCAATGACAGAAACAGAGATAGCCATTCGCATGGGGTGATATATATATATATATATATATATATATATATATATATATATATATATATATATATATATATATATACATACATATATATATATATATATATATATATATATATATATACATACATATATATATATATATATATATATATATATATATATATATATATATATATATATATATATATATATATATACTACATATATATATATATATATATATATACATATATATATATATATATATATATATATATATATATATATATATATATATATATATATATTCATATATATATATGTATATATATATATATATATATATATATATATATATATATATATATATATATATATATATATATATATATAGAGAGAGAGAGAGAGAGAGAGAGAGAGAGAGAGAGAGAGAGAGAGAGACTGAACCTTTTAAACACTAACACAGATTTGACGAGATTTTGCGAGAGACATAAGTCAGCCATTTTAACTTATCAAAGTAAGAAGAGATTTTTAGATCTTTCATGCTGGCTACTTTATTCTTGTTTATATTGTAGGCCTAAACGAACTTGTCTACGTATTATGTAATAATTTTACTGCTGCTAATGCTTTAGAAATAAATTTTAATACTAAATGTGTAAGGCAAGTATGATTTTAATTTTGAATACCATTACACAACTTTCAACGAGTACGAGTATTGGTAATCTATCGTTTTAGGTACGTAAAATCGCCCGCGACTAGTAATGTGAAAAACAGGTGACTCCTTACATTTTAATAATTATTTCACATTTTGAGGAGGATTTATGTTTTGAAAAATACAAAAATGTTTCCTTGTTTCATTTATGTACCTGTTTTTAAACAAATGAATTAAAACTTTTCAGTAATAAATGAACACCAGCGATGTTTCCAGCAGATGCAACCATGCTCTTTTACTATAGCAGCCATCTTGTTTAAGTTTTATTTTTATAGACTTATAGCGCCAGATTCACGGGGAAGTCACTCTATTTTACAAATGGCTGCTGTTTATATAGCAAATCTTGCTTGCAGACACTGCTGTTTAAAGTTGATTTCTGGCCTATATTGATATATTTAGCCATTGATTTAGGTTTATTATTCATTTATTTATAATATTTGACACAAACATATCCCAATATACTTCTATTACAGCCTTAACAGGGAGGTAACGTTTTCGTACATTAATAGCCGCGGGCGATTTTACGTACCTAAAACGATAGATTACCCGAGTATTATTACGTTTACATTTGAAGGGCATATTGGGCGTGAAAATATGTGTTACACGTAGAATACATTTGTATTTTTGCACATGTTACTGTCTACGTCGTAAGGTAATCGACTACACATCAGCATAGTCGAAGTAATTAATAATAATGAGAAATTTTACTTCACATATTAAAATTTATTATTAGGTCAAAAAAACATGTCATAGCGGGAATTTCCAAAAAGAACGCAATTCCCGTTAGAGCAATTTTTAATCTCCACAGAGAATAAAAAAATCATTTAAGTTATTTTGATTAATTTTGTGTTTGTAAAAGCTTATCGGTGCTAATATCTCAATATTATTATCAATAAAACTAAAAGCTCAACTAATCATATCATAAAATCGAATGTAGACGTCTCAAAACTTCAACAGTTTTTGTGGATCTGTTCTTCTAAGAATGATTTACACTGACTGTTGTCGAGAGAATATTATTTCCACTGTCTGCAGCATTTTTTGTTCGCTTGCTTGTCATTCGTTCATGTGGTGTTAGGTTTATAGGGTGTTGGGGTGTTAGAATTAATGGGGTGTTAGCGTTCATGGGGTGTTGTGGTGTATGGGGTTTTATGGTTCATGGGATGTTGGGATTCATGGGGTGTTGGGGTGTAGGCCTATGGGGTGTCGAGGTTAATGGAGTGTCGGGTTTAATAGGGTGTATGGGGTGTTAGGGTTAATGTGGTGTTATGGTTCATGGATTGTCGAGGTTCATGGGTGTCGACTACAAAGAAAAACACATACACAATACACCCACACGTGTGTCAATATTTTCTTGATTTGAAAGTAAAAAGAAAAACACACACACAATACACCCACACGTGTGTCAATGTTTTAAAAGAAATACATTGTCCGTTGAGGGAGAGATACAACGGGCGCTAAGTTGATAATATGGCAGTAAAGTATGATGATGTTGAAAAATTTATTTATTGAGAGTTTGGGTTCTTCATTGTCTAGGGGTATATATATATATAGCAACAGAAAATACAACACATACAACACATCAACAACAACAACAATAATAGATTACATATATATATATCTATATATATATATATATATATATATATATATATATATATATATATATATATATATATATATATATATATATATATATATATATATATATATATATATATAGATATGTATACAACACATATATATACAACACAAATAACAATACTCAACACCACGTTCCACGTCCGCAGCCACGTCCAAAGCCACACCACAACTAACTCCTTCACACTGGTACACGCTCTGACACCCGTCACCTGACACACCTCACGTGAACACTTCTCGCTCCATGTCAACACACTCAACCAAGGGATACAACTATACACTAAAGGGAGGGTACCTGTCGTTCCAGCACACAACACACACACACACACACACACAAGGGACGAAACAGTCCTCAAAAACGGAACCAAATCACCACCTCAACTTAAAATTTAAATAGAAAAGAAAAATATCCAGAATCGCCATTTTAACACATTGATACTAAATATAGACTTAGTCATTCCCCACCATCCATCCTAAGCATGTCTAACGTCATCTTCAACGAAATACAATTTATATAGAAAATATACTTTTACCAGTGTCCGACCGCTCCCAAGAAAATTTAGTCCACCCCTCTACGAAAATTTCAAGTAATTCCCCCCCCCCACCCCATCGGGGAAAAAGTCTGAAAAAAAAAACACTGGTCGCATTTGTAGTTCTTACAGGCTAAAGGTAAACCCTACTTCTATAATATAAACAAGTTTCCTAGTTTTGACCGCTAAAACTCACTCATGAAAATAGTGTTTCTTTCAATTTTTATTTCTCCTTGTTTGGGGGGAGGGCAATATACATTTCTTGAGGGGGATGCGGAATAAATTCTCACAGGGGGTGATTATTAAATATTTCGGGGGGGGGGGGGGCTGAAACTGGTAAAATTATGTATTTGCTATGTAAATTGTTTTTTCTCTTGGGGATGGGGGGTTGGGGGGGTGGGGTTATGGTGGTGAGGTAGATGTTTTTCGGAGTGAGGTGGGGACCTCTGCCCCCCCCCCCTAACCAAAGAGATGTCTGACTATTGTGTATTTTTTTGGGCAATGGATTTTTATTTCTTTTTTACTCTAGAATCAATGACGTCATATCAATGTGCGTACTGTTACGGATCTATAATATTTCCTACTGTGTTCTGTGTGACGTTATTTTTTTGTTTTCCCTTTTAACTGAAAGTTTTTACATTCTTTGTGTTTTCTCTAGCGTTTCAAACAGATGGATAGATAGATGGACAGAGTGACAGAATGGTGAAACTATTATTATAGATAAAAAAAAATTATTTCATTTCCTACACGTGTATTTTTAATAGATTCAATAACATTAACTACTTAAGTAATAAAGAAATATTACACCAATGTCTAAACAATTTGATTTTTTCCAAAGTACTGAACCACAAGAAAAAAGAAATTTAATGAGCACCAACCTTTCTGCACTTATTAGGTTCACGTGAACAACAGACAAAGGTTTTATTTCTATTAGAAGATGGAGAAATTTTTTCACTGTAAGTTTTAAAGTACCATGCAGAATTAAAATAACTGTTGTACAACAATAGATAATTTTTTCAAACTTCTGTAACTTAAAAAATGTTTAAATGATTTTTAAATATCTTACTTTAAACATTTTGAGCAGTTTTGTGTAGTGTACTAAACATTACAACATAATTTTAGATGCTGTTATACATTCAATGCCCTTACATTTTTACATTTAACACCATTCTAGATGAACTACACCACAAAATATCCGCAGACTTTAGACCTGGCGAGGTTGTAGGTGCTGGTAGTTTTGGTCGTGTTGTTTTACTAGAAGATCCTGCACATCCTGAGAGAAAAGATTTTGTCATCAAAGAAATTTTCTTGGAAGAGAGCTTAGTCAAACAGGTGGAAAAATTAATTGATAGCTTAGCGCATTTGTTTGTTTGTAAAATTATTCTAGTAATAATACACTTTAAGGCAAATATGATTTTAATTTTGAATACAATTGCACAACTTTGAGTGACAACAATTCCATGCTTGCGACTGCCGACGTTTTCAAATATCGTTCAATAGTGAATGTTATTTTATTCAGAATGCATTTCGCTATCTGTCAGTATGCATTAATTAGACCTGAGTTACATAGTTTTTTAGTTATTGGTTTCCTACGGTTGAGCCGGGTACTGGACGGTGGGGTACGAGTAGAGTGGAAGGTAAGTCAGTTGTGAACTGGACAGAAGTGACCGATACGGTAATCAAATCGATGTCCATGCCAGTCTAGTCGGGGTTTGACTAGTTTATGCCTGCTTGTCTAATTGGAGATACTAAATACTTCCTGAGCCGGTGATATCTGTAAAGAAAGACAACAAAAATGTTCTAGCTTCTAAAATGGATTGGGAAAGTCCTATAGTTATATTATTTGATTAGTAATGTTATCGTAACTGAGCTAGCTAAAATACTTTAATATGTTTTGTGCGAAACATGTCTGTTTTTATTTTTATAAATGTATATTATTTTATATACAAAGCAAATAATTACTAATTAAAAAAAACATGTATTCGCCTAATCCTAATTAAACGCAATAATATTGAATTAAAAATGTTAGTGGCTCTATAAAAACTGGTAAATTTTGAAAATTGTAACTTTTGTTTTTTCCGTCTCAAAAAGTTGCCAACCCTGCCCTAACCACATACACGTTTTACACACCACCATTACACTAACCACATACACACCATTACACTAACCACATACACACCATTACACTAACCACACACACACCACCATTACACTAACAACATACACACCATTACACTAACCACACACACACCACCATTACACTAACCACATACACACCATTATACTAACCACACACACACCACCATTACACTAACCACAAAAACACCATTACACTAACCACACACACACCACCATTACACTAACCACATACACACCATTACACTAACCACACACACCACCATTACACTAACCACATACACACCATTATACTAACCACACACACACCACCATTACACTAACCACATACACACCATTACATTAACCACACACACACCACCATTACACTAACCACATACACACCACCATTATACCAACCACATACACACCACCATTACACTAACCACATACATACTACCATTACACTAACCACATACACGCCACCATTACACAAACCACATACACACCACCATTACATTAACCACATACACGTTCTACACACCACCATTACACTAACCACATACACACCACCATTACACTAACCACACACCACCATTACACTAACCACATTGTGATGACGCAAGATTACGTCAGACATGTTTAGCAGATATAGGTTAGCAGAAACAGACTATAGGCCTAGTTGGTTGGTTAGAGAGGCCAATGGGCACAGGGCTGACCGGTCACGTGGGACGGTCAGCTGGCCACTGAAGCTGGGCCACTGTTAGGCCGGGAGATGATGATTAGCTAGCGAGGGCAGAAGGTGTTAGGTTGAAGAATGGAGCAGACGTAGTTATGTAGAGAACAGTTAGAATGTAGCTAGTGGTAGGATTGGTCATGGGAGTGCGTAGTTAGTAGTATAGTGTACAGTTAGCAGTAGTAGTAGTAAACAGTAGAGAGTATAGAATAGGCTAGTTAGGTAGAACTTGATTTTTATAATTTTAATAAAGAACTTTGTATTTGGAACTGAACTGTGTGTTATTGGATTCATTCGTTCCGCATCTTAAAAATCCCCACCCTCACAACTGGTACGACAAGAAGAACTTCAAACAAAGATTCTTTCGTACCATCACAACTGGTGGTAACCATCATCAAAACACCTGTACCCTCACACACATACACACCACCATTACACTAACCACATACACACCACCATTACACTAACCACACACCACCATTACACTAACCACATACACACCACCATTACACTAACCACATACACACCACCATTACACTAACCACATACACACCACTATTACACTAACCACATACACACCACCATTACACTAACCGCATACACACCACCATTACACTAACCACATACACACCACCATTACGCTAACCACACACCACCATTACACTAACCACATACACACCACCATTACACTAACCACATACACACCACCATTACACTAACCACATACACACCACCATTACAGTAACCACATACACACCATTACACTAACCACACACACATCGCCATTACACTAACCACATACACACCATTACACTAACCACACACACACCACCATTATACTAACCACATACACACCATTACACTAACCACACACACCACCATTACACTAACCACATACACACCATTACACTAACCACACACACACCACCATTACACTAACCACATACACGCCACCATTACACTAACCACATACACACCACCATTACACAAACCACATACACACCACCATAAAACTAACCACATCACACCACTATTACACTAATCACATACACACCACCATTACACTAACCACATACACACCACATACACACCACCATTACACTAACCACATACACACCACCATTACACTAACCACACACACACCACCATTACACTAACTACATACACACCACCATTACACTAACCACACACACCACCATTACGCTAACCACGCACTACCATTACACTAACCACATACACACCACCATTACAGTAACCACATTCACACTACCATTACACTAACCACACACCACCATTACACTAACCACATACACACCACCATTACACTAACCACACACCACCATTACACTAACCACATACACACCACCATTACACTAACCACATACACGTTCTACACACCACCCTTAAACTAACCACTTACACACCACCATTACACTAACCACATACACACCACCATTACACTAACCACATACACACCACTATTACACTAATCACATACACACCACCATTACACTAACCACATACACGGTCTACACACCACCATTACACTAACCACATACACACCACCATTACACTAACCACATACACACCACATACACACCACCATTACACTAACCACATACACACCACCATTACACTAACCACACACACACCACCATTACACTAACTACATACACACCACCATTACACTAACCACACACACCACCATTACGCTAACCACGCACTACCATTACACTAACCACATACACACCACCATTACAGTAACCACATTCACACTACCATTACACTAACCACACACCACCATTACACTAACCACATACACACCACCATTACACTAACCACACACCACCATTACACTAACCACATACACACCACCATTACACTAACCACACACCACCATTACACTAACCACATACACACCACCATTACACTAACCACATACACGTTCTACACACCACCCTTAAACTAACCACTTACACACCACCATTACACTAACCACATACACACCACCATTACACTAACCACATACACGTTCTACACACCACCATTACACTAACCACATACACACCACCATTACACTAACCACATACACACCACCATAATAACACAACATTTTTCCCACAGAACGCTGCCAGACTTCATGTCGAGGTCGCCATCTTGAGTGCACTTCATCACGAACACATCGTACAGTTCTACGGCTGTAAGTTTGAGAAAAATAAAATCTGGATATTTTTGGCGTACATGCAGAAGGTTAGATTTAACAAATTACTTTTATTTTTAGACGTTTCATGTTATCGTAGCATGATAGATTGTACATTACTTTTCAGTGAAGAACTTGTTTATTTATGTATATAGACATTTTTTAAAAACAATATTTTTTAATATTATTTTTTTAAACTAGTGTACCGTGTTTAAATTGATCTTACTATTTTTATTGATATATATCCCTGCTCTGGTACCTTAGGAAAACTTACTTGTTTGGTACCATGGGGTCATTTCGGCATAATATAATATTACAATGTGTTAATACATCCTGGCTTAATTAAGTATTCACGTTTTGTAGGCTATATTTAGGATATTTCAACCAGAAGTAGACCCAATGTCATTGCTGACATTGGTTGCACACTCGCTTGGTATGTTCTTCGCTCACAAACTGATTGCACTCATTACAGACTAGTTTGGTTTGCTTGTCACATGATCTGGGACAAAATACAATATTTCTTGCGTTGCACTGAATGAGGTTGTGTGGTCCTTGCTTTTTGTGTAAGGGCCTCCACAATGCCGCAGGTACGGATGTTCTGTTTGAAATTTTTTGGCGTCTGATTGATTTCCAATCGTTGATATGCATGTCGAGTAATAAAAGCAAGGATCAGTTCCTTCAAGAAGGTTTGTTGTTTGTTTTTCTTACGTTCTACAACGTTGGACATCTTTCAAGTAAAAATAACCCAAGCATTCAAGGCATCACTTTCATTCTTTCCATAAAATACCCTCATTGGCCAACGATTTGATTTTCTTGCCGTGGTACAAAAGCTGCACATTTGATCATGGCTGTCTACACCGCCTTTTTCTTGGTTGTAAAATACATATATTAGTTATTATTTACCATCAATAATTTGGGAGTGCATGGTGAACAGATACACGACACTTGTGTCCTTCTTTGGAAAAATGGAGAAGAGAATGTAATTATGTGCATGATCAAAGGCGTATTGAACTTTTTTCTATACGGCTTTCAACAAAATTGACGGAGGAATGCAGGCTTTGTTTCCTTTTCATCGTACCTGTATTCCTGTATTTTATTTCCTTGGCCAAACTAATTGATGTTTAAAAGCTATCGGTGGCAATGGTTATATATATATATCTATCTATATATATATATATATATATATATATATATATATATATATATATATATATATATATATATATATATATACATATATATAGTATGTATATACTAGTTCTACTATTACATTAATGGTATACTTTTTGATAAATGACATTGATGAAATCCATAAAAAATTCAATATTACACCAAATTGACTTGTGCACAAGACTCCTCAATTGATAGAACCACATTCAAAGTAGAAATTAACACAATTTTCTGAACTTAAAGTCAGTCTTTAAGCCACTCAGTTTTCATGCATTTCTTTATCGCTCGCTTGCTGCATAGGACATAATCCTTGGTACATCAATATGATTAATAGACCTACTCACGTGTTCAAACAAATGTATCCACTAAAATATTTCGTTTGTTTGTGCGTGTGTGTCTGTTTGTGAGAGTATATTTATTCACGTCTCGTTATAAAACACAATAATTATAAATGCTCATGTAAAATATATATATATATATATATATATATATATATATATATATATATAATAAAATAAGACAAAACCTAAGTCACAACGTCATGTAATTCCCAGCGTCATTTAAAAGTTATAAAACAAAATCAACAACAAACAAAACGACTGTGGTTTTCATATTCAATCGGACGTTTATCCATTAAATATTGTCCATTATGTAAACTTTAAATTATTTAAATTTACAGATCATGCAAAATTGTTAACATAATTGTATTTTTCACTAGGGCTCATTGAAAGATTACATAGAAGGGAAGAAGAAGGAAATAGAAGGAAAATGTGTAGAACACATGGATGCTACTACTGAAGAACAAAAGAAACAATTAACGAAGACATATATTGAAGAAAATGGCGTTCTAAGTGAAGAAACAACGTCACTATTTACTTACCAAATTTTAAAAGGCTTAATTTATCTCCATGATAACTTAATCATACACAGGGATATTAAAGGTGAGAGTTTCTATCATACACAGTCATTTAACTTTATAGTACACAGTTAATATGAACACAATATCTCATGTGGATTATATAAACTACCTTCAGGCACTGATTAGTCAATTTAATGTTTTGTAACAATTTAAAGGTGAACAATTTATTAGCACAAACCCCATCTGTTTTAATAATGTCCCGCACACATCGTTTCTCACCTCGTGTTGTTGTAGCACTGTTGTAGCACTGTTGTAGCACTGTTGTAGCACTGTTGTAGCACTGTTGTAGCACTGTTGTAGCACTGTTGTAGCACTGTTGTAGCACTGTTGTAGCACTGTTGTAGCACTGTTGTAGCACTGTTGTAGCACTGTTGTAGCACTGTTGTAGCACTGTTGTAGCACTGTTGTAGCACTGTTGTAGCACTGTTGTAGCACTGTTGTAGCACTGTTGTAGCACTGTTGTAGCACTGTTGTATTGTAGCACTGTTGTATTGTAGCACTGTTGTAGCACTGTTGTAGCACTGTTGTAGCACTGTTGTAGCACTGTTGTAGCACTGTTGTAGCACTGTTGTAGCACTGTTGTAGCACTGTTGTAGCACTGTTGTAGCACTGTTGTAGCACTGTTGTAGCACTGTTGTATTGTAGCACTGTTGTAGCACTGTTGTAGCACTGTTGTAGCACTGTTGTAGCACTGTTGTAGCACTGTTGTAGCACTGTTGTATTGTAGCACTGTTGTAGCACTGTTGTAGCACTGTTGTAGCACTGTTGTAGCACTGTTGTAGCACTGTTGTAGCACTGTTGTATTGTAGCACTGTTGTAGCACTGTTGTAGCACTGTTGTAGCACTGTTGTAGCACTGTTGTAGCACTGTTGTAGCACTGTTGTAGCACTGTTGTAGCACTGTTGTAGCACTGTTGTAGCACTGTTGTAGCACTGTTGTACCACTGTTGTATTGTAGCACTGTTGTAGCACTGTTGTAGCACTGTTGTAGCACTGTTGTAGCACTGTTGTAGCACTGTTGTAGCACTGTTGTAGCACTGTTGTAGCACTGTTGTAGCACTGTTGTAGCACTGTTGTAGCACTGTTGTATTGTAGCACTGTTGTAGCACTGTTGTAGCACTGTTGTAGCACTGTTGTAGCACTGTTGTAGCACTGTTGTAGCACTGTTGTAGCACTGTTGTATTGTAGCACTGTTGTAGCACTGTTGTAGCACTGTTGTAGCACTGTTGTAGCACTGTTGTAGCACTGTTGTAGCACTGTTGTAGCACTGTTGTAGCACTGTTGTAGCACTGTTGTAGCACTGTTGTAGCACTGTTGTAGCACTGTTGTAGCACTGTTGTATTGTAGCACTGTTGTAGCACTGTTGTAGCACTGTTGTAGCACTGTTGTAGCACTGTTGTAGCACTGTTGTAAACCATACGTTTTCTGTACAGGTGCTAATATTTTGTTGGACCAAGACTTAAAAATAAAGCTGGCAGATTTAGGAATTTCTAAAATTCTGAGAAACCAAACAACCAACACATCAGAGATGGGAACAGTCAAATGGATGGCACCTGAGATTATCAATGAGAAACCTTATGATTTTAAAGTCGACATATGGTCAGTAAAACATTGTGATATTATTTTGAGTCGTTGTTATGGCCATGTTAGCTCCTAGCTGAATAAAGAAACATGTAAACGTCCACTGCCTTGTTTGACCTCCCACAGGAGTGTAGGGGCTACAGTGGTAGAGATGGTCACTGGGTCCCCACCTTTCCCTGACCTTCAACCAACCAGGGTCATCATACAAATGGCGACCAACCCAACAGCTGAGTTTAGACTTCCAGACACTGCGTCTGAAAATTTGAAGTTGTTTTTAAATTCCACGTTCAATGCAATACCAGAGGAGCGTCCTACATCAAGGGAGTTAATTAAAGAACATTTTGTTGCAGGTAAGCAAAAACAATTTAAGTAATGTTATGTGTTGTAGATACACGAAGGTACAATCGTAAGGTTTATGAAATTAAATTTATCATCGCACAGTTATAGATCTATTACACAATACCCACATATATCCGTCTTCTATTTTGGCTAACCCCTAACTAACTTCACTTCTGCGTCTTACGTCATCGGTACATTGTCGCGTCATGCTCACGTCACACTCATGCCACAAATATTTTATTGAACACGCGCACAATACTCTCGCACAAAAGTGTCCACCGTCAAGTTTGCAACGTCCTTTGTAACTTCTACAAGTCTAGTCTAATTCAATGATAAATCAAGTAGGCCTACAATAATTAATCACATCTACGCATCACCTGACTGCAACCTAATAGAGGTCTGTGTCCCCTCTTGTGGTGTTAGTGACCACTTCCCTGTTTGTTGTACTTTTTCGACGAAAAGATTATGTGTACCTTCGCGGCAACACATAACTATAAATTATCGCTCTTTTAGAAAATTTAATGAAAATCTTTTTCTTTCGGATTTATTGGCTGCCCCCTTCTGCAACGTATACAATTATAATTGTCCCGATCTTGCCATTTCTGAATAGTATTTTCTATACTATATATGAAAAACATATTCCTGAAATCTCTAAAAGGGTTAAGACTACATACAAACATTTTTGGTTTAACAACAATATCGAATCTGCAATTAATAAAAGAGACTGGCTTAAACGTTATGGAACTTCTAAGGACTTTTGCAGGAAACGAAATTATGTCAAACTGCTCGTGCGTAGGTCGAAGAAGGAGCATTTAATAAGCTGCTGTCAGGCAAACCTAATTCCAAATCTATCTGGACTGCCATAAATCAAATAATTAGAAAAAAAACGCACATGTAATACAGCTGGACATTGCCAGATATCTGCTGGTGACTTTAACAATCATTTTATATCATCTGTAGCGCTCAACACAAATGCTGATTACACAATCAGTGAGGAGCTTAAACATTTTTGTAATTCTGCTCACCGTGGTAGGACAGAGCTGATAATTCCGCTTCTCACTGTTCATGAAGTATATGTTAAGGGGTCATCCATAAATGACGTCACACTCGTAGGGGGGAGGGGGTCCGTAATTTTGTGACGATGTGTGATGAGGGTGAGGGGGGGGTTCAGATGTTACGACGTCACATTTTGCATTATAAAAAAGCAATGTTAGAAAACGAATTTTAGACGTTATTTCGCGTTTTAGATAACTGTTTTAATAAATTGTAATAGTTTAGACAAGATTTTGGAAAAATATCGATGTTTTAAAAAAATTCAACTGCAATTTTGAGGGGGGTTGTAGGTTGAGGTGTGACGTCATTTTAGGGGGGTCTGACTTTTTGTGACGACGTGTGACGGAGGGGAGGGGGGAGGTAAAAATCGTCAAAAAAGCGTGACGTCATTTATGGATGACCCCTAAACTAAGATCTCTTAAACCGTCTTCAACAACTTCGTTTGATGATATCTCTAATAAAGTATTGAAGATTTCAGCTCCAAAAATCTCTGAAGTTTTAACCTATGTCTATAAATTCTGTATTGCCAAGCATTATTACCCGAAACATTTTAAGCATGCTAAGGTTATACCACTACACAGAAAAGGTAACATCCAAGATGCTAATAACTGCAGGCCAATTTCTATACTTTCTTCCCTCTCCAAGTCACTAGAAATACATATATGCATGTCAAACTACCTAGAAAAGCTTAAGCTTTTCCATAGTAATCAGTCTGGGTTTAGAAAGTTTCATTCTTGTCACACTGCTCTGATTACGATAAATGAAAACTGGCTTAAAAATATTAACAAAAACCTACTCTGTGGCACGCTTTTCGTCGATTTCAGAAAAGCCTTTGATTCTATTGATCACAGCATTCTTCTTAAAAAACTAATTCCATACAAATTCCACGACTTTACAGTTAGGTTACCTCACTCCTTTTTATCTAACCGATCTCAACGCGTGTTTCACCTTAATACCATCTCTTCACAGAAATATGTTAATATAGGGGTTCCACAGGGCTCAATCTTAGGTCCTTTACTTTTTTCTTTATACATTAATGATCTTCCATTACACAATGACGCTGGTCAGTGCGAGATGTTCGCTGATAATACTTTGTTACATGTCTTTGCTGACAGTGCTGAGTCACTCAGTTACAAACTTCAAACATGTGCCAATCAGCTTGCTATATGGACAAAATTTAACAAAATGAAACTTCACCCCGATAAAACCAAGTCAATGATTATTACAACTCATCAGAAACGCCTTCGTCTTTCATCCACCTCATTACGCATTACTATAGACAATACAAACATTGAACAGGTTAACAGTTAAAAATGCCTAGGATTGGTTATAGATCACAACCTCACTTGGTCCGATCATATTCATCTTCTAAGAATGTCCTTATTAAAGGCAACTTTTCAACTAGCAAGGATAAAGAACTTTCTGGACTATAGGAGCAGGCTAGTTTTTTTATGAAGCTTTTATTTAATCTAGGTTGGATTATGCTGCTGTAGTGGAGTGGCAGCTTTATAAATAAGTACGTCCTCTTCTATCATTACAAAAAAGGGCTATAAAACTGGTTACTGGCTTGTCTAGTAGTCTGGATTCTTTTCTTACAACTAAAATACTTCCATTAAATAAAAAGATAATATATACTAAATCAATTTTTTACATGAAATATTCCACAAAACAGCCCCCTCTTACTTATCAGATCTATTTTCTTTTAACATTAAATTAAATCGTCGTCTTAATTTACCGTTCGCATATACAACTTTTTTTTCCAAATACATAGCTTCGCCTACTTTAGTTTTAATTTGTGAAACAATCTTCCTAATAAAGTAAAGCTATCTAGATCTGAAAATATATTCAAATCTAAACTAAAACATTAATTATTTAAGGACCTCTCTAACTGACTCATTGAAACATTTCTCATTCATGTATTATATTCTTTTTTAATCTCATTTTGTTTTATAACTATGTAACATTATTTCTTTATTCCACATTTTTAGTGGTATGTTACTGCTATGTGTTATTGAATTGTTGTTTTATTTGTTTAAACGGCCAATGTGAAAAAGGCCTTCGTGCCTACAATTGTTACCATTTTTTAAATAAATTTGAATAAATTTGAATATATCTACGCAATGACAATAATCCTTTACATTTTTTGTTAAAAAATGTTATGCATAAATTGATTGAAATACAGCCTTTGATTTTTAAAAAAAAAACCCTTTGCAACGATATTCCATTAATAAAAATGTTAAAAATGTAATGATGTTATTTAAAACAGATAACAACAAAGATACAACTACAGAGACGGAAATGTCTGATCAAATTAAGTTATCTAACGGTGAGTTTTGTTGTATAAATCACGTGATGAATGTTTGTAAATCGTAGAGAGAGTAGGTGTTAATATAATTTGCGTTATAATTTGAAATGTTTATTTTACAGATGACTTGGAAACAGAAGGAAATATTGAAGACGAGAATAATTTTAAAGACTCTTCCTTACACACTCTCTTAAGAAATTGTAACAAAAATCCAGGACATGAGAAGTTTATTCCTATTAATAAATTTGTCGCTCATCATCTCCCTCCTGGTTACCGTAACAACGAGCTGGTTCAACTAGTTCAAGCCCTGGCTGACCTTTCTGTCAGGGTAGCCGTTAAGTTGACCAGTCCAGACAGACCAGAGTTTGTACCAGGCACTAAAGATCCATATCCTGGCTACAACACCAAGGGACAGAACTCACTGAGGACAGGGACTGGGTGGGTGGAGCGTGTCACCAAGTACACAGAGGGAATGCTAAACAACAGAACTTGTCCATGTCCTGAATGTGACCACTCGGACACACCCAGCAAAGTGTGGTGGGAGGTTGTTGTGGTGACAGCCAGATTTGTGGTTTTTGATGAGAGTGAGGCGAGACAGTCCAGCTGTATGTTGTGGTTTGATGATGATATAAGTCCACTGGTCAAGATTCATGGGTGGAAGGTGGGTGGGTGGATGCTAGATATTAAAAGTGACAGATGTTTGTTGTTTTGTGCGACACATGACGTAGATGTAGCTGATAAACTGGAGGAGATGGTGGGGCGGTATGACTGCATAAATGAAAAGGTGGATGATAGATACAAGAGTCGTAGAGATGTGGACAAGCTGACCATTATAGTGTCACATCCTCATGGCTGCTCTAAGCAGGTCTCTGTAGGTCACTGGGTGGATCGAGAGCATGTGGGAGACGTTTGGACCAGGTACACGTACACAACAGCTACATGCTCGGGTAGTGCTGGTGCTTATGTGTACAGGTTGGGGTACGGGTCCTCTACACATGTACACAGTGGAACTAATTTTAATGGGTTACAGTGCAGTAGCCTAGGGTGGCTTTAAAACACTTTAGAAAATAATGAAATGTTATTTTCGTCAATGATTAAGCAAATTAAGTGATTCGATGAATAACCATTAACTATGTAATTATGTTTAAAACCACAATGTGTTTTT
Organism: Physella acuta; assembly: GCF_028476545.2. Lineage (NCBI taxonomy): Eukaryota > Metazoa > Mollusca > Gastropoda > Physidae > Physella > Physella acuta. The sequence goes on along the minus strand of NW_026731705.1, from coordinate 123,933 downwards.
GACTCCTACCCAACATAATTACGTTGACTTGTCTTTATAATTTAATTTTAATTTAATATAAATTTAAATTGATCGATACTTTCAAATAAAGACCCGAAACCCCCAATATTGGGGAAACACTTTCGCTCTCGATATGACAGGCTATGTTAGTCTGTAACTCAATAGAATTAAGCTATTAGGATAGATCGAAGGGTTTTCAATGGAACACTTAATCATGGGTACTCATAGTAGACGTAAAATTATTTGTATTGTGTGCATTTTATTTCCATACAATTATAATGCAGTAAACTTTCGAATTGACCTACTTAACAAATGTGTTTGTTTTTTCATTGGTCTGAATGCTGATAAATAGTTGGGAGCTACTGTTTACATTTGTAATAGAATAGAAAGAATTACATCTTTTCCTCTTCGTTTTTTATTGAATTTTTTTTGGTAATTTCCTCCAACACATAAAGTATTAAGTATTAACATGTTATGCGCCATTTAGGCTGTTTACTCCGAGGTTAGCCTGTTCCTCTTGCTTCCATAGACTTGGTCCTTTTAATAACAAAACACAACGCAGATTTTATAGACAATGAAGAAACATTACTCACGGTTATAACACATTTTACAAAAGAACTACCAAGGAACAGTGCACACGTTTTGAAATAGGATTTAAATTATTTTTTATGGCCGGTTTTTTAGCCCAAATTTACCTCCCACTCTGTAACCTTAAAGATTGTTGAAAATATATTGTAAGCTATCGTGGATTTGCTAAGAGTTATAAAAAAAATTAAGCAATCAAACTTGCATTAGAATTGTAATGGATAATGTATAGTTTAACATAAACAAAGTACTTGCAAAGCGCACAGTTACATTAGAACTACGTCAATCTATGTTTGTAACATTGGACAGTTGTGTACAACAAAAACAAAGATAGCGTTAAAGTAGCTGTACACTTAGAGCTACTTTGTGTAAACCTTTTTTTCTCTATTTCGTCCGAATGGTGGGGTTGGGTGGAAGGGAACAAATGCCTGAAAGAAACACGGAAAATGATGGTTATATATGATGGGTTGCCTGCTAAAAAATTTTTTTACAATTCCGGCAATGGGGTGTTAATAAAACACACGATAACAGTGATTATCTGACTTTATAAAGTTACACAAATCACTCTCACTTATAAAGCATTTGTAATATTTTAAAAAATATAGAACGTTCTTCAGTCAATTACCAGTACAGTTAATTAATAATCCCCAATCATTATCGCCCCCTCCCCTCCTCTTAAAATTGCCCTCTATACAATGCCTGAAATGGGCGGACACATCTGTTGAATGATTTGGAAAAAAAAACAATAGAGCACGGAAATTTTAAAGATCAAAGGGAGATAGCCGATAAAATAGAAATTATTTAAAAAATACGCAGTTGTCTACCCTTTCTTAAACTGTGGAGAGAAAAAAAATGTTTGCACCAGTGTGAGAAATAACGACACACACAACATACCAATGTATGTATTATTACTTAAAACTGATCACACACTAAGCGAATACTCAAATGTTACTGTAAAATAAAAATAAACCAAGTGAAATAAAATACTCTTTGGAGTACAGCAAAGATTGTCTCGAAATATAGTATCGTTTTTATTCTTGCTAATAAAATTTGAACTGTATACATTAAAATGAGGAACTGAAAGAGAATAACAGCATGAAAAATACTATACCTTACCACTACTTGAATATACCACACCATAAACCCCGCCCCCACACCTATTACCATCGACCTTTCGTTCAACTCCAAACACGATTCAAGGCACTGTTCAATCCTTTATGTAGCTTCTCACCTTCACCATTACACCATAAGCCCTAACCGCTACCACCTTCACAATCGTTTACTACAGTTTTTATACTCGCATTCGACCTTGTGGTAACAATACCTAAACACCCCGTGGTTAACTCACACACGCCTATCCCCTGCGTTCTGGATTATTCTAGTCTATTCTAGTCTATTCTAGTCTATTCTAGTCCATTCTAGTCTATTCTAGTTTTCTAGTCTATTCTAGTCTATTCTAGTCTATTCTAGTCTATTCTAGTCTATTCTAATCTAACCAACAACTGACCCGTAACATCACTGATCAACACAAAAACAAACTCAAAGTGATATGCTTGATCGTAAAACACACTGCGACCCACATTTTAATGTCTCACACAACACAACCCACACACAACCCACACACAACCCACACACAACCCACACACAACCCACACACAACCCACACACAACCCACACACAACCCACACACAACCCACACGGCCACACACAACCCACACACAACCCACACACAACCCACACACAACCCACACACAACCCACACACAACCCACACACAACCCACACGGCCACACACAACCCACACACAACCCACACACAACCCACACACAACCCACACACAACCCACACACAACCCACACACAACCCACACACAACCCACACACAACCCACACAACCCACACAACCCACACACAACCCACACACAACCCACACACAACCCACACACAACCCACACACAACCCACACACAACCCACACACAACCCACACGGCCACACACAACCCACACACAACCCACACACAACCCACACACAACCCACACACAACACACACACAACCCACACACAACCCACACACAACCCACACACAACCCACACAACCCACACAACCCACACACAACCCACACACAACCCACACACACACAACCCACACACAACCCACACACAACCCACACACAACCCACACACAACCCACACACAACCCACACACAACCCACACACAACCCACACACAACCCACACACAACCCACACATATCCCTTAACACCAGTACACCACCCTCCACTCAAATAATTGATATCACACAAACACACCACTTTCCACAAACCACAATCCCTACAGATTCCATCGCACAACTAATGAAGTAGAAATGAAGATATTTTTATGTAAAGTGTAAAATGGAGTAGAAATTCTTAGAATATTTTTCACCTTAAAAACACACCCCTGGCTACTCACTTCATATTATCTCACACAGCATGTTCCAAAATCCCCACCTCAATCGACTAACTCCATACCACACACAAGTGGCGTAGCCGGGAATTTATATATATATATATATATATATATATATATATATATATATATATATATATATATATATATATATATATATATCGTCTTACTGCGTTGACCATATGTGCTTTGACCACAGTGGTTTAGTTAATGTTACACTACCACCATTGGTATAGTTAATGTTACACTACCACCATTGGTTTAGTTAATGTTACGCTATCATTATTGGTTTAGTTAATGTTACACTACCACCAGTAGTTTAGTTAATGTTACACTACCACCATTGGTTTAGTTAATGTTACACTACCACCATTGGTTTAGTTAATGTTACACTATCACCAGTGGTTAAGTTAATGTTACACTACCACCATTGGTTTAGTTAATGTTACACTACCACCATTGGTTTAGTTAATGTTACACTACCACCAGTGGTTTAGATAATGTTACACTACCACCATTGGTTTAGTTAATGTTACACTACCACCAGTGGTTTAGTTAATGTTACACTACCACCTGTGGTTTAGTTAATGTTACACTACCACCAATGGTTTAGTTAATGTTACACTACCACCAGTGGTTTAGTTAATGTTACACTACCACCATTGGTTTAGTTAATGTTACACTACCACCATTGGTTTAGTTAATGTTACACTACCACCAGTGGTTTAGTTAATGTTACACTACCACCAGTGGTTTAGTTAATGTTACACTATGACATTCAGATTTAAAAACTCGGTGCAGAAGTAAAGCTTTACCCAAGAGCGTGGTTTAAATAAACACTGAATGATCATAGGCATGTAAACTACGATGCTGATTTAGTTGTCACGTGATACGTTCAAGACACGCCTAACGTCTCTCCTACTTGTGGGCTTTTGAAGAAAATTGAAATTCCGAAATTTCGATATTTGCTTGCGATGTTTGCTTTTTATCAGACATTAATGTCCAAGTATGCTCTAATGCAATGGAATGATATAGCGGTCTGTATTTGGTGAAAATGTCCGTATGCTATACTAAAGCTATTTTGCAAGAACTATTGTCAATGTATGCAGTGGGTGCACTGATGGTTCATGTATCAATGGGTGGATGGTTCATGTATCTATGGGTGCAGTGATGGTTCATGTATCAATGGGTGGATGGTTCATGTATCAATGGGTGGATGGTTCATGTATCAATGGGTGGATGGTTCATGTATCAATGGGTGCACTGATGGTTCATGTATCAATGGGTGCACTGATGGTTCATGTATCAATGGGTGCACTGATGGTTCATGTATCAATGGGTGCACTGATGGTTCATGTATCAATGGGTGCAGTGATGGTTCATGTATCATTGGGTGCACTGATGGTTCATGTATCAATGGGTGGATGGTTCATGTATCAATGGGTGCACTGATGGTTCATGTATCAATGGGTGGATGGTTCATGTATCTATGGGTGCAGTGATGGTTCATGTATCAATGGGTGGATGGTTCATGTATCAATGGGTGGATGGTTCATGTATCAATGGGTGCACTGATGGTTCATGTATCAATGGGTGCACTGATGGTTCATGTATCAATGGGTGCACTGATGGTTCATGTATCAATGGGTGCACTGATGGTTCATGTATCAATGGGTGCACTGATGGTTCATGTATCAATGGGTGCAGTGATGGTTCATGTATCATTGGGTGCACTGATGGTTCATGTATCAATGGGTGGATGGTTCATGTATCAATTGGTGCACTGATGGTTCATGTATCAATGGGTGGATGGTTTATGTATCAATGGGTGCACTGATGGTTCATGTATCAATGGGTGCACTGATGGTTCATGTATCAATGGGTGTGTGGTTCATGTATCAATGGGTGCACTGATGGTTCATGTATCAATTGGTGGATGGTTAATGTATCAATGGGTGGATGGTTCGTGTATCAATGGGTGGATGGTTTATGTATCAATGGGTGCACTGATGGTTCATGTATCAATGGGTACACTGATGGTTCATGTATCAATGGGTGCACTGATGGTTCATGTATTAATGGGTACACTGATGGTTCATGTATCAATTAGTGGATGGTTCATGTATCAATGGGTGCACTGATGGTTCATGTATCAATGGTTGGATGGTTTATGTATCAATGGGTGCACTGATGGTTCATGTATCAATTGGTGGATGGTTAATGTATCAATGGGTGCACTGATAGTTCATGTATCTATGGGTGGATAGTTCATGTATCAATGGGTGGATGGTTCATGTATCAATGGGTGGTTTGTTCATGTATCAATGGGTGGATGGTTCATGTATCAATGGGTGCACTGATGGTTCATGTATCAATGGGTGGCTGGTTCAGGTATCAATGGGTGGATGGTTTATGTATCAATGGGTGCACTGATGGTTCATGTATCAATTGGTGGATGGTTCATGTATCAATGGGTGGATGGTTCATGTATCAATGGGTGCACTGATGGTTCATGTATCTATGGGTGGATAGTTCGTGTATCAATGGGTGGATGGTTCATGTATCAATGGGTGGATGGTTCATGTATCAATGGGTGCACTGATGGTTCATGTATCAATGGGTGGATGGTTTATGTATAAATGGGTGCACTGATGGTTCATGTATCAATGGGTGCACTGATGGTTCATGTATCAATGGGTGGATGGTTCATGTATCAATGGGTGCACTGATGGTTCATGTATCTATGGGTGGATGGTTCATGTATCAATGGGTGCAGTGATGGTTCATGTATCAATGGGTGGATGGTTCATGTATCAATGGGTGCACTGATGGTTCATGTATCTATGGGTGGATGGTTCATGTATCAATGGGTGCAGTGATGGTTCATGTATCAATGGGTGGATGGTTCATGTATCAATGGGTGCAGTGATGGTTCATGTATCAATGGGTGCACTGATGGTTCATGTATCAATGGGTGCACTGATGGTTCATGTATCAATGGGTGCAGTGATGGTTCATGTATCATTGGGTGCACTGATGGTTCATGTATCAATGGGTGGATGGTTCATGTATCAATGGGTGCAGTGATGGTTCATGTATCAATGGGTGGATGGTTTATGTATCAATGGGTGGATGGTTCATGTATCAATGGGTGCACTGATGGTTCATGTATCAATGTGTGGGTGGTTCATGTATCAATGGGTGCACTGATGGTTCATGTATCAATTGGTGGATGGTTAATGTATCAATGGGTGGATGGTTCGTGTATCAATGGGTGGATGGTTTATGTATCAATGGGTGCACTGATGGTTCATGTATCAATGGGTACACTGATGGTTCATGTATCAATTAGTGGATGGTTCATGTATCAATGGGTGGATGGTTCATGTATCAATGGGTGGATGGTTTATGTAACAATGGGTGGATGGTTTATGTATCAATGGGTGGATGGTTTATGTATCAATGGTTGCACTGATGGTTCATGTATCAATGGGTGCACTGATGGTTCATGTATCAATGGTTGGATGGTTTATGTATCAATGGGTGCACTGATGGTTCATGTATCAATTGGTGGATGGTTAATGTATCAATGGGTGCACTGATAGTTCATGTATCTATGGGTGGATAGTTCATGTATCAATGGGTGGATGGTTCATGTATCAATGGGTGGTTTGTTCATGTATCAATGGGTGGATGGTTCATGTATCAATGGGTGCACTGATGGTTCATGTATCAATGGGTGGATGGTTCATGTATCAATGGGTGGATGGTTTATGTATCAATGGGTGCACTGATGGTTCATGTATCAATTGGTGGATGGTTCATGTATCAATGGGTGGATGGTTCATGTATCAATGGGTGCACTGATGGTTCATGTATCTATTGGTGGATAGTTCGTGTATCAATGGGTGGATGGTTCATGTATCAATGGGTGGATGGTTCATGTATCAATGGGTGCACTGATGGTTCATGTATCAATGGGTGGATGGTTTATGTATAAATGGGTGCACTGATGGTTCATGTATCAATGGGTGCACTGATGGTTCATGTATCAATGGGTGGATGGTTCATGTATCAATGGGTGCACTGATGGTTCATGTATCTATGGGTGGATGGTTCATGTATCAATGGGTGCAGTGATGGTTCATGTATCAATGGGTGGATGGTTCATGTATCAATGGGTGCACTGATGGTTTATGTATCAATGGATGGATGGTTCATGTATCAATGGGTGCACTGATGGTTCATGTATCAATGGGTGGATGGTTCATGTATCAATGGGTGCACTGATGGTTCATGTATCAATGGGTGGATGGTTCATGTATCAATGGGTGGATGGTTTATGTATCAATGGGTGCACTGATGGTTTATGTATCAATGGGTGCACTGATGGTTCATGTATCAATGGGTGGATGGTTCATGTATCAATGGGTGCACTGATGGCTCATGTATCTATGGGTGGATGGTTCATGTATCAATGGGTGGATGGTTCATGTATCAATGGGTGCACTGATGGTTCATGTATCAATGGGTGCACTGATGGGCCATGTATCAATGGGTGCACTGATGGTTCATGTATTAATGTGTGCACTGATGGTTCATGTATTAATGGGTGCAGTGATGGGCCATGTATCAATGGGTGCACTGATGTTTCATGTATCTATGGGTGCACTGATGGTTCATGTATTAATGGGTGCAGTGATAGTTCATGTATCAATGGGTGCAGTAATGGTTCATGTATCAATGGGTGCACTGATGGTTCATGTATCTATGGGTGCAGTGATGGTTCATGTATCAATGGGTGCACTGATGGTTCATGTATCAATGGGTGCACTGATGGTTCATGTATCAATGGGTGCACTGATGGTTCATGTATTAATGGGTGCAGTGATGGTTCATGTATCAATGGGTGCACTGATGGTTCATGTATCAATGGGTGCACTGATGGTTCATGTATCTATGTGTGCAGTGATAGTTCATGTATCTATGTGTGCAGTGATAGTTCATGTATCAATGGGTGCAGTAATGGTTCATGTATCTATGTGTGGATGGTTCATGTATCTATGGGTGCAGTAACATGCTAGTTTAAGAAATTCCCTGATTCTATTAAAAAGGGGCTGCTGTTTTTTTAAAATGATGTTTTTATTGTAGCCAGTTAAAACATCGCGCTCCATATTAACTCAGTCAAGAAATCATGGTAGCCTACAGCATCCTAACATGGGAAACGCTATACCTGCTTTATGTGTCCGATAAAATATTAGGATTATAAACACTCCCGCACACCCACAACGACACACACACACACACAAACACACAGTAGCCTGTTAAGGGTTAGTCAAATGTTTGAACATTTCAAAGGTTGAAAGAACTCTGTGAATAGAGTCTAAAGTACACATTACAAATTCCGTTCGACGTCCCCTACGTTGAAAACCCCCGCCCCCCCCCCCCCCTCTCCCCCCCCCCCCCCGCCCCCGTATTTGTCCTTCCGTTTTCCATTTTATGTCATTAAAAGTCTTTAAATAGAGCGACACCATATTGTGTCACACGGTCCAACGATAAAACAGGTAGGTGTGTTAGAGATCATCTTGTGTTGATTTTAAATGAACGTTTTATAAAGGATTTTAATCTGTTCTGATGGATAACAAATTACATTTAAATAATGTACACATAGATATAATGAAAAAAAAATGTTTTTAAAACGATCTGTTATCAAGGTGGGTTTTATGAAGTTCCTTATTACAAAAATATGTTGATCCAGAAAGAAATAATTTAAACACGGCGTTTGTGTAGATATTACAAAGTAAGTGTATATATTGCAATATATATATATATATATATATATATATATATATATATATATATATATATATATATATATATAATATATATATATATATATATATATATATATTGTTTGTATTGTCATTATCTAAAAAGCTACAGTTGATGATATATTGAAATACTTGTCTGTGATAATAATGCGATATTCTTAAACATAGCCTATTCTTCAACTTGTTTGTACTTTCATTTACACGAAGTACAGAGGAAGTATTATAATTGCGCAATTACGTCTCCCTGAGTCGGAAAAACTTTTATCGTATGTATGTGCGTGTGTGTATGTCTGTCTGTGTACACGATAACTTGAGTACCGTTAAAACTAATTTGAAGAAAATGTATACGTAAATAGTATATAAACTCTGCTATTTTTTCAGCGATTTCAAAAGCTTATAACTTGAGTACTGTTTCTGGTAGATAGACGAAATTTCACATATAAGAAAAAGATCTAATTTCCTGTTTTTTTATCAAAGTTTGTATAATTTCCGGTGATCGGAAGTAGTTCTTTACACTCTTTCCGATTTTTCAAAAAACGCATATGAATGTATGTGTAACTTGATTCCTCTGTGTATCGTCCATCATGGTCGGCAAATTGCGAGCTAAATTTCTAACACCTCTACCTGACCCTGTTATTTTAAACTTTTTACTAGGCTTCAGGTATTTGCGCTCTGTCTGTCCAGGACATACTTATTTCTTGCGTTGTATTATTTCGTGTGTTGTTTTGTTTTTTGTAATAGACATTGTTTAAAAACAAAACGACGACATATTAATATGAGAAAGATATTTTCATTCGATTTATTTAGAAGGTTAGTGGGTGAGTGAGACTAAAATAATGTTGATCTCAATGACGTCATTCAGGAGTCCACTTGAACTGGACGGACGCAATGACGTCAGAGTGTAACAGAACCACCTGGAACTCAAAGTACCGTAATCGTCAACTGACGACACTGTAGTAACTGGGAATTGCCTGTCAGAGTTACTCTAGAAAACATTTCTAGCACCATTTCATAACGACACTTCTGTAACTGTTCCATTACCCAACACATTTCTAGCATCATTTCATAACGACACTTGTGTAAATGTTCCATTACCCAACACATTTCTAGTACCATTTCATAACGACACTTCTATAACTGTTCCATTATCCAACACATTTCTAGCACCATTTCATAACGACACTTCTGTAACTGTTCCATTATCCAACACATTCCTAGCACCATTTAATAACGACACTTCTGTAACTGTTCCATTACCCAACACATTTCTAGCGCCATTTCATAACGACACTTCTGTAACTGTTCCATTATCCAACACATTTCTAGCACCATTTAATAACGACACATATGTAACTGTTTCATTACCCAACACATTTCTAGCACCATTTAATAACGACACATATGTAACTGTTTCATTACCCAACACATTTCTAGCACCATTTAATAACGACACATATGTAACTGTTTCATTACCCAACACATTTCTAGCACCATTTAATAACGACACATATGTAACTGTTTCATTACCCAACACATTTCTAGCACCATTTCATTACGAAACAGACAATGACACATCAGGATCGCATACTATTATTGTGTTGCACACAACACATACCTGACGAAACCAATTAGTAAACGACGTTTGCAATCTAGACGAGACTTGAATATTATAGTTTATGTCTATATTAACCAGTGTCTTGTATGTATTAACATATGTCTTTCATATATCAACCTGTATCTTGTAAATATAAACCTATTTCTGTATATATTATCTTGTGACCTGTATATACGGAACTTTGCCTTGTTTATATCCACCTGTGTCTTGTATATATCTACATGTATCTTGCATATATCTACATATCTTGCATAAATCTAATTTTAAAATTTGGAACAACCTCCCTGTGTGAACAAACATTTTAAGGATGAAAAACTTGAAGAACAACTTGATAACAAACTTTGACCCCGAATGTGTTGTCGGCCCCCTGGAGCGGGACCATTTGAATTGTGTATATATTTCTATATAAAATTATTTTTCTTGGGGGTGGGGGGTGGGGGGTGGCGTGGGCGGTAGATGTTCATTGGGGAGAGGGGGGGTGCTCGGACAGAGAGATGCCTTCAATAAACTCTGCCCCGAACTGATATTTTAATATTTATGCGGCCCTCGGGCTATAGACTCATAAATAAGCTGTGTAGCCACGTTATGTTGGTTATATTTACATTTACATAGAATGTTTCCCTACTTCCAGAAATCTGATAAAATATGACATTTAAATCATGTTAATTTTATCTTTAGAATTCGGCAAATTCTTTTTTGTACTTTTTAGCTTTGAAATTGAAAACTATTCCCCCACTTTTTATATATCGACTAAATGAATTTTGGCTGTTATGTAAAGTTGATATATTAGTTCGGTTTAGTTTTGGTTCATGTTACCTTATCGATGGGATGCTATTTGTGTTTCAGATAGAGTCACTGATAAAAGGCTTCAACATTTTAAACAAACCTTAGTTGAACAATCTCTTTTTTTCCAAGTCCTTGAAAGCTGAATATAATGTAGTTTTTTTATTTTATTTTTGGGAGGAATTTTAATTTTATAGTAATGTTAATATTTTTGCTTTAAAATGCACACTGACTTGCTATATTACACTTGCTGCAGATTATATGTCATGTGGAGGTCACAAATAATTTAAAAATAACTGCAACTAATGACATTAAGACTACATTGATGGCCAGTAATGACAAGATGGCCAGCAGTGAAAAAATGGCCAGCAGTGAAAAAATGCCCAGTTTTGATCTATCAAACAATTTCACAGGTAAACAAATGAATTATATTTTTCTTTGATAATATTTGTGTCTATTGGTGCAGATGTTTAAACTACTATGTTGTATTTTATCAAAAGGAAATATCCTGGGTAATTTAGATGACCACAACAGTTTGACAAGTGAGGATGACATATCAAAATATTTTTCAGGTAACGTCCATTCATTGTCCTATTGTTTAGAACAAAATAATGCGGATATTTAAAAAAAAATAAACAATGAGACTGGTCAATAATTTGGTTTAGGTGTAGTCCTTGATTAATGAGACTGGTCAATGATTTGGTTTCGGTGTAGTCCTTGATTAATGATTTGGTTTCGGTGTAGTCCTTGATTAATGAGAATAGTTAATTATTTGGTTTAGGGATAGTCATTGATAAATGAGATTGGTTAATTACTTAGTTTAGGTGTAGTCCTTGATTAATGATTTGGGTTTGGTGTAGTCCTTGTTTTTTTTTAATATTTTTACAGCATGATAGTGATGGTTAAGATGTCTGGAGAATTTGTTTCGAGGTTGTAGATTTTTACAAACGATTATTATTACAAGGTTTTATTTAACTTGTTCTACACTACTTTTGTTGTGCTTAGTGCTTCGTCATGTATCGAAACGGGCGAGTTAAATTTTACCGATTTTAACGGACCGTTTCGTTTCAATCTCGGCACTTGAGTCAAGACCCGGTGACAATGAAATGTGACAATAAATATGACTTAACTGGATGCTTAATTTTTAGTGAGGTTCATGGAATTCTACTTTGTTATTTTACAATTTTACATTTACCAGCAAATGAAATGTTTACAGTAATAACAACCATTTTGTGTACCTATATAGGTACACATGAAGTACAAGAATGTCTTGAAGGTCAAGGTGAGGCAGAATTACATCAACACCAGACAAATTGCAAGAAAAACCCTGGCCATGAAGAGTTTGTACCCGTAAATAAGTTCAGTCTTGAACACTTTCCTCCTGGTTACGATGACAACGACCTGTACGACTTTATAAAAATTGTGGCTGACCTAACTGTCAGGATAGGCATTAACTTCACCAGTCCTGACAGACCAGAGTTTGTACCAGGCACTAAAGATCCATATCCATTCTACAACACCAGGGGCAAGAGAATAATGACAACAGGGACAGGGAGGATGTTTAATGCTACCAAGATTACAGAACAAATGAGGGACTACAGAACTTGTCCATGTCCTGATTGCCTAAAGTCAAAAACACCCAGCAAAGTGTGGTGGAGGATTCAGGTGGCGACAGCTACACATGTGGTTTTTGATGAGAGTGAGGCGAGAAAGTCCAACTGCAGGTTGTGGTTTGATGATGATAAAAGTCCAGTGGTCAAGATTTGTGCGTTGAAGGATAGTGGGTCAAATTCTGTGGGAGATATGTCAATTTTAAATTGTGCGACACATGATTTAGATATGGGTGAAAATCTGCAAAAGATAATGATTCGGTATATTGATCTATGGCAAAAACTAGAGGACAAATACAAGAGTCGTAGAGATGTGGACAAGCTGACCATTATAGTGTCACATCCTCATGGCTGTTCTAAGAAGGTCTCTGTAGGTCACTGGGTACACAGGCAGGAGTTACCCAGACCGGATGTAAACGGGCATGTGGGGAAGGGTAAAATGACCAGGTACACGTACACAACTTGTACCTGTCCAGGTAGCAGTGGGGCTTTTGTGTACAGAATAGGGTGTGCTTGGTCCAGCCACCCCCATACTGGATCCAAGTCTACGGGATTAAATTATAGTGGGTTATGGGCAGAATGTGACTTGTAGTTGTCTACTCGAGTTTATCGGCATATGGGCGGGACCTTGAGTAAATTAATAAAGAATAGCGAAAGTTGACAGTGACAAGAGCGACGATTTTGTGTCGAGTCGTGCTGCTGTGGGATGAATGATGGCCTGTCTTTTTTTGTCAAGCAGTTAAACGGCGTCTTCATCACGTCACTGTACTGAGTGGTTGTCGTCTTGTGGGTCCGGTCACGTTTATCCTGTAGATGGTGTCCTCGTTTTGTCTTTGTTGAGTGAAGGAGTCAGGTGTAGACTGTGATGTGAAAGGTTGTTTTATCTAAGGGGAGTAGTCGCCCCCAGTAGTGGAGTAGTCGCCCCCCCCCCCCTGTACATGACGCTGCAGTGTCTGTATACAAGTTAAAATAAAACCGAAAAACTTTTCCTCATCGTACTTATATTTAAACTGTTTTTAAATTTCATTTTATTATTCTATAGTTTGCCTGCTCATTGATTGAATGTAAACACTTCTGCAGCAATGGATCCTACCGGGAATAGTCTCAAAATTATTCAAGAGGCTCATTAAATATTTTATAATCATGCGCGGTGTAATGAAAATTAATATGGTTATAAATCCTGACTGTTGGTTTTAGTGGGACTTTAATTACCGAAAATATTAAAACGTCAAATACATCCCATCTTTATTAAAAATTTTAAAAAGAAATTTGACTTTGGAAACGGCGACATAAACAATGACATCTTGCTATTTGATAGGCTAGCATAAATTTTATCATACATGCAACACAGTAAAAAAAAAACCTTTAAAATTTAATAGCAAGCTTGTTAGGTCAGAATTCCACAAACATCCATTCACAGTAGGAATGGACAGTAGGTGACACGTTCAAAGAGACTGACCGCTCTGACAGGAAAATAGTAGCCTTTATACTGACCAGTAGCCAGGGTTGTTAGCGCCAGGGGGGATAATTTGTTAGGTCACAAGTTTTTGAGCTCATTGTCCCGTGGGAATAGCTAGGGGGTTAGAACAGGGATGTAAATACATGCAGGTTAGTTAGTCTCTCTCTCGCACAAGCGCTCCCGACGTTAGCGGTTAGGGGAAGCCTCGCTCAGCAGAACAGGCATTCAGCGAATTAATAAACAGCACAAACTAAGAAGGTCTCCTGTCCCGTTGATTACTTCACTCTAGCTGACTCGGGTAGAATAATTAAATACCCCTAGACAACGACGGCCTTATTGGCTAGCGCCCGAGCCAGTGTCAGCAACGTATTCGGCCGGCGACTAGCGCCCGAGCCAGTGTCAGCAACGTATTCGGCCGGCGACTAAGCAACCGGACGGCAACATCGTAGCCCGGTCTGCAACAAAGCTTTTAAATGCATTGAAAATAAGAAAATAAAACTAATTTGCTTTCTTTCATAAAAGCTTTGATCGCTAATATATATATCAGTGGCGTAGCGAGGTCGGGTGTCACCCGGTGCGGCACTTAATGGTGGCACCCCCCCCCCCCTCAAACTTTCGATTTGCACCCCCCCCCCTCAAGTTTTCGATTTGCACCCCCCCTCAAACTTTCGATTTGCACCCCCCCCTCGAGTTTTTCTCTATATATTTTGCAATTTTTTGCCTTGGTGTCACCCCCCTAAATGGTGTCACCCGGTGCGGTCCGCACCCCCGCCCCCCCCCCCCTCGCTACGCCCCTGATATATATATATATATATATATATATATATATATATATATATATATATATATATATATATATATTCGCCTCAGACATGTAATTTACAGCGTCAGTTTGCCTTGCATGTTTTTTCATCATAGGCTTGTGAGGACTGATACAGATTTACAATAGTAATAATTCTTTCTTACATGTATCCTACTTTCATTCCTATAAGATTGTTTAATTATACATATAGATCTAATACAAAACGTCTAATTACAATTTTATTTTAAAAAACAAAAATAAAAACCGCCTGGAAATACAAAGCGAAATAATTACAAATAATTTACACTTATGATAAAAATCCACTTTTTTATTTTCCTATTGCTGCTGGATCACTTTTGACCTAGATTTAATCCTGAAACAGACTATAGGTGCGCTTTATACGGCACGCTCCAGATTTGAATCAGTCAGTTTACTCTAGCTCAAAAAAATTAATTCATGAAATGAAGGGTTAAATTATTCAAGGGATTTTTTTTTCATCCGCGTGGTCAGCTGAGGGGGGTTTGGGTAATCCCTTAGTTTAGCGTCGGAAATTATCGGGTAATGTTTGTTGAGTTTCGGTAATTAGAGTTACGGTAAACCATGGTTTATTTGACCATTGAAATATAAATAAATTGAAAGTCGATTGTAGTAAATTAATGTTTTAATTTTTTAAGTTTAATCGACAAAAGGAAACAAGAATAAATATAATAGTAGATTTAAATTAGTAGATCTAAAAATAAAAACATATATAAATATAAATAATGTATCAAATGTAATAATTTAATGTTTTTGGCTTGCAGCGGATTTGCGACCATTAATTAATTAAATCTAGATCTAGCTAGATATCTAGCTGCTAGGCCAAGTAAAAAAATCTAGATTACGAAAATAGTAAAAATGATTACAAAATGTAAAAATGATTACAAAAATAAATCTATCCAAATTTTAAACATTCTGTTTAAAAATAAAAGAAGACGCCAAATAAAGTATGGTTTACAGTACTTCCGGTGAATTCCGGAAGTGTGTGACAGACTTTGTTATTGTTTTACTGTTTTTTACTGCTATACGATTCCGGAATAATAACCGACGCTAAACTAAGGGATTACCGGGGTTTGTTCTTTTACGTAGAGCTGAAATGAATTTGGTATTGAAGAAAAATAAATTATAAAAATTTTAAGTAAACTTTATGTTGAGCACAATGATACAAATCGAATCAAACATTCTTCCCTTTCAAACATCTGTATCTATAGCAGTCCTACCACAGTTTTTTTTTTTTAATTTTTAAATTGTTTTAATTTTAAAAAGTAATAATAATTTATGTAGTAATTTTACACAGTTTCAAAGGCATGCACATCAGTTGTATATATAGTAATTAAATGGTGAAAATAAAATGGCATAATAAATAGACTAAGATAGTATTTGTAACTCGGTTTCTTTTGACTGCTTAGTTTACTGTGCTCCATCCTTAGCTGCGGAGTCAAAAGTTCACATTGTAGCTACCCATGGCCAGAAACAAAAATGACAGTTGGAAAAGGTCTCTGTAGTGTAATACTCATACTGATCTATCATTCAAATTTTCCTTGACACAAAACTGTCCCCTGGCGATGAGAGTGCGCTGCCCTTGACCTATCCGCCAGTCCAGTTGGCTGGAAGGGGGGGGGGGTGTTGCAGTTGTGTATCTCATTCTACCAATCAGATTGTGCATTTTAAAACCTGAGAAACCTCAGGACTGTTCTAATGTTAATTAATCGAGGGCTGGTTAACTTGAGACTGCATTACTTAACATTAATACTTTTTTCCATATCTATGTTTTAGCTTGATGTCAGTCATTTATGTTTTAAATAAAATCTGAATTTATTTGTATTTTCCCATACATTCGATCTATAAATAGTCGTTGCATTAGTCTGTTTTCGTCTTCTGTTCTTTGTCTAATCTTGTTAATTAAGTTAAGTGTGATTGCTTTAATTGTTGAGGCTGTTTGGTGGTTTTTAACATTTTCGCAAGCGTTTGCTTTGCTTTTTATTTTTTTGTCTTCCCCAGTAATGCTTTTGTTTCCTTGGAATGTTGCTATAGAAGCTGCCTATGTCATTACCCCCATAGTGTGGTGTTGTGATGATTAATTTTAGAATGTTCTTTATTTTCAACCCTATGCTAGTATTGTGTGAAAAAATGTGTTTAGATTTAACATTAAGCACTTCACCACGGTTTGCTGGCATATAAATACAGAATTGAAACTTTACTAGTCAGTTGTTTCTTTATTTGGATTTCTCATTCTGTTTGGAACCTTGTGTGTGTGTTTATTTACATTTTATACATTGTAATTGTAAGCACTTTTTCCCTTGGTTT
Source organism: Physella acuta (assembly GCF_028476545.2). Lineage (NCBI taxonomy): Eukaryota > Metazoa > Mollusca > Gastropoda > Physidae > Physella > Physella acuta. The sequence continues at coordinate 106,459 of NW_026731705.1, read as the reverse complement.
ATTTCTCCTTGTGTGTGTTGCCAGGCCTCTCACGCACAACTATGTCGGAAAAATACATTAAACTAGGTAGTCGAAACTGAAATAAACTATTGATTGCAGACTTCTGGAGGGAGTATGTCATGAAAGAACTTTTAATTGTAAGCTATATGCCATTAATTTTATAAAAATATCTCAATAAATAAAAAAGTTATGAGATTTTTTAAAAAGCAAAATTTGGTAAAAAACTGATTTTCAAAAAGTGCCATTTTTGAGAACCCATATTTTTTATACTAAATAACATAGAAGTGTAGAAATTGGTAAAGTTACTGCAAAGTTTGTAATATATATGCCTAATTTTTTTCAGTCATCTAAAATGAGTCTTTCTAAGTTAAAAAATTATTGAAAATGACAAAAATGCGTTTTGGTCACTATTTTCATTTTTAAAAAATTCAAAATTAATTATTAATTTTTTTTGCTTTGGACATAGAATAACTCTAAAACTATTGTGCTAGTAGCATAAACAGGAAGAATGTACTCATTATTTTCAAAAATCACATGAGTTAAAATATTATTTAAAAAAATGCCAGTTATCTAGTGCAGGAGAAACATAATCAAAATTTAGTGGAGTTTTAATGTAATGTTGTCTAATAAAGACTTGATGTCTACAAGTGATGCAGCAGTTGATGCCACATGCTTTGGTTTCTTTTCAAACCTATCAGGTTGATAACTGCTTTGGGGGAACAGTTTTTAAAACTACAACTCCACATCTTTGTAAGTCTTGTTTCCCTCAACCTTGATCTGGTAGAGCATCAAGAGTAAGTGGGAACTTTAGGGGGGGGGGATGCTTGGCCTTCCCTTGTAAGGAAAGTTCTGGATAGGTCACCATAAATGTCTCCAGCTATGGAATAAACAATTGATTTAGTGATTAATAAAATATAATTAGATTTACTACTAGCCTATTGTGTAGGCTTACTATTTGTCCTATGACTCTAACTGAAAACATGAAAAAAGCCTGAAAACACCTTTTTGTTAAAAATAATTTATACTTGATATATTTTTAATAGTAATTCTACTGAATGAAATATTCGTTGCTTGTGCCACAATGGTTGAGATATCCAATGATGAAGGTGCCATACTGTGGTTCTCAACAACCTATAGGACAACTGTCCTTCATTGTTACTATATGCATATAAAATAAATAAATAATAAGAAATACTATTAGTTAGTATTAGTACTACTTACACTTACATCTAATATAACATTTTAAAACTAAGTCACAACAAATACAATCTTAATAAATTGCACCACCATCTAAAAATGTATCTGGTTCATTTTATTAAGGAGACTGGCGCAGACCATTTCATTTAGCAGGGGAATCAGAGTGCACAACAGAAAATAAAAAAAAATAATTACATTAGTCATTAAATTTTAGTGTCTTTAGTTTTTAATAAATTGATAAAAATGTATTTACAAAAATAGTTATTATAATTATATATTTCTTTTGTGTTTCATTAATATTTTGTAAGTGTTTAACCTTCGTTCCCTGTAAATAATTGAGTTCGTCCACATAGTAACCAGGAATGTTTGGTGGCCATTTTGAATTCAACTGTAAAGAGCTTAGATTAAGATTAGTTATGATTTGAAAGTAGGTTCATGTGATGGAAAAATGAAATGAACCAGGTTAGCTAAAATTAGAAAGGGTCTGATGTGAGAACCAAAGTTAACCATTTTGGTAGCCAAGCCACATCGATATGTATGTGTTTTTTTGGAATAGCTGTAAATTGTTAGGGGTCATCCACGGGTTTTTTAAAACGATATTTACCTCCCCTCTCATCTACAAAAGCCAGACTCCCCCCAACGGGGCGGGTTAGTCTAGTCCTCATAGTCATCTTTTGCAAGGATTTCAATATTAATTTGAGATTGCGAAATAAAATAGAATCAGAGAGAAACTGTAAATTTAGGCGGGTTAAAATGCCGATAGATAAATTAGGCTATATCGATAGCTAGATTACCAGCCTTAAGAGATGTAAGTTTCATTTGAATAACTGCATTATTTTAGATTACCTTTTCCCGTGTTTTTGATAAATAGTTAACTGAAAATATCAGCGGAAAATTTGGACTAAAAAGTGTGCTTTGAAAAATTCGTAAGTCCGACGAAATTCCGAATCTTAATCTACATTTAATCTTGATCTAGCACAATCAGACCTAGCGCAATCGACCAATCGAAAAGAAATGCGCATATTAAAGTGTCCGTTTGACGTAAGTACTGTAGTTGTCGATTTAAATAAGTGGAATGAGCATGTCGGCCCTTTATGTAGAAGTCATTTCCGTTTTTTTTCCTAATTTTTAAAACTTCGTAAAAAGTGAACAACAATTGAAATTCGGCGGAAAAAATTGGCGAAAATTAAATCAGCGGCGGAAAATCGCAACTGAAACGGAAAAATCGGATTTCCGCTAAAATCCGGAAAAGTCACATTCCTGACTTGACATCGGTGTAAAAATTATATTATATTCGTGTATATATCGTCATTTAAAGTTTAAAAACTGTTTTTTAACAAAAATGAAATAAGCAAGTTATTTTTTTCAATGTATACATCAAACAATAGGCTAGAATTCGCTCTTTAAAATGACATTAAGATAATGCTTCGTCGCGACCAAATTAAACAGTGTAGGGTCGATCGGCACTAGAAAAACTATGAAATTTGTTGACGTAACTGATACTTTTCAAACAAATATAAAACACATTCAAACATGTTATAGATATAAAAATACCAGATTACGACAGATAAAGACTTAAACTTTATTGACACAATTTTTATTCTTATAGGACAACTAGAAGTAGTGAATTTGTTTGTTTTTTTAAAAACCGCAAAAATTGGCCCCAAACGCAATTATTCGCCAGTTTGGACTACCTAATTAAACAGCTATTCTTCTTGTCTAAGTTTTGCTTGGCAGGACATGCGCCAAAAACACTAGAGATCTTCATAGAAGGTTTTTCTTTAGCCACCCTCACTGCTGACGAACAAAAAAGAGAACTATTTATGCTATGTAGTCTATCACCAGCTGAATTCGAAGGTCTCTATAACTTCGGGGTGGTGCGTAAGTGGTATGTCACCATTAGATCAAAGGATCTATGTGAGAAAATGCACCTAAAGGAATTTCACAGAGATTTGCCACCTGGGGTAACATCCAAATACACAGTGCAGAAAATATCAATAACCCACGCCGGTAAATCTGAAATGGCTGCCTTCCAAGACAAGCGATGATGATATAATTGCAATTCTGAAATCTATAAGCAGTCAGGACTCAACACCAACATTTGAGATAATAGACCAATAAAATGTGGTCCAATTCACCATCTCTCTGGAGAAATAAGATGTGGAGAGTGTGCCACACTATAGTATACTTACAAATGAAACCAATAAGAAGAGCAGAGTCCTCATAATCCTCAATGGGAGGAGGGTGCAATGTTGCCACTGCAACACAGACAGGCACCTGCCTAAAATGTGTGAGCATTTGAGGACTCGCGCTCTTGACGGCGTCCAGCTAGTAGATGGACAGTACAGGGCAATTGAGCCTTGGGATGCAAATGATAAAGAAGAAGTTAGGGAGCATTTAAGTAACAATAGAAGTTTCTTTAATCATTGGGACAGCGATGATCAGAGGCGTAGCGGGGGGGGGGGGGGGGCGGACCGGACCGCACCGAGTGACACCGTTTAGGGGGGGGGTGACACCAAGGCAAAAAATAGCAAAATATATAGAGAAAAACTTGAGGGGGGGAGGGGTGCGAATCGAAAATTTGAAAGTTTGTCCCCGGGAACTGTACGCCTCTGGGGGGGGGGGGGGGTGACACCATTAAGTGCCGCACCGGGAGACACCCGACCTCGCTACGCCACTGGCGATGATATTGACTGAGAAAGCCAAAAAAAAAAAAAAAGAAAAAAAAAATACATCAATCTTATGTTTTGACACTGGATCATCAAGTCGGTACTTTCAGAAGTTTTTTGAACTAATAAGTTAATAGATTTCCACTGGAAACACATACGCCATGTGAATAAACAAACAATATTTTTCCAGTCACAAACAGATGGTGAGAAAATTATTTTTAAGAGCATCAAGGAGGGAGAAGTTGTCTTCTGCCTAAATTCTGACCAAAAGAAAAAAATAAATGTTACTGTGAGTAAAACATCAACAGCCCAGGAGATGAGAAGTTCATTGACCTTTGTAAGATTAATTCTGGTTTACAACAAGAACATTGTCATGTATCTTGAACAGGTGATATATTTTGGCTTTATTTAAACTGTACATGAATTTATTGATGTATGTGTGTAAATATATATATATATATATATATATATATATATATATATATATATATAGAGAGAGAGAGAGAGAGAGAGAGAGAGAGAGAGAGAGAGAGAGAGAGAGAGAGAATTTGATAAATGCAAAGCATTTGGACTCATTTAAATTACTCTTTTATTCAGGATATTCCAATAAACAAGGAAATCATGGACAAGATTAAAACAACGTTTGTCACTGAATATTTTTCTAGCATGTATGCCATAGGGTGTTCAACATTGTGATGAGAAAATTATTGATTGTGTAGAGGAGTTAACTGAGGCTATATCTGTCAAAGATCGGTGTAGTATGTTGCTTACCATACCTGAGCTGACTGATAGCGAGATCACGCGGGCTATATTGGGGCTAAGGGACGACATTGTGAACATAAATGGAGGAATGAAATATGAAGTTTCTTGTGAGTTGGTTATTAAGTCTTTGGAACAAAATCATCAAAAGGACACTGCCAATGAACAACATATAAGTAAAGATACTTTTTGTAAAATGGGATTCACTGAGGAGAAAGCCACTTTTGTAAAATGGGATTCACTGAGGAGAAAGCCACTTTTGTAAAATGGGATTCACTGAGACGAAAGCCACTTTTGTAAAATTGGATTCACTGAGGAGAAAGCCACTTTTGTAAAATGGGATTCACTGAGGAGAAAGCCAATTTTGTAAAATGGGATTCACTGAGGAGAAAGCCACTTTTGTAAAATGGGATTCACTGAGGAGAAAGCCACTTTTGTAAAATGGGATTCGCCGAGGAGAAAGCCACTTTTGTAAAATGGGATTTGTTGAGGAGAAAGCCACTTTTGTAAAATGGGATTCACTGAGGAGAAAGCCACTTTTGTAAAATGGGATTCGCCGAGGAGAAAGCCACTTTTGTAAAATGGGATTTGTTGAGGAGAAAGCCACTTTTGTAAAATGGGATTCACTGATGAGAAAGCCACTTTTACAAAATGGGATTCACTGAGGAGAAAGCCACTTTTGTAAAATGGGATTCACTGAGGAGAAAGCAAGCATGTCCAGACCATAATTTATGGATTAAGTATTTATAAAAATGATGGATTTTTGTGTGCTCAAACATGCACAGAAAAACTACTAGGGTTTCATGCGGTGAACAAGCACAAAGGTCACCCATAAAAGACCACAGCTGTTTGAGCAAGCCAATAAGTTGACTCTTGTATAAGACTACAACTACTGTTGTCTACAAATGGAGGAAAACTTTGTGAGGAGCATAGGCCTACAAGAGATGACAGATGATGCTATACATCTGTTAGAAAACTTTGTTAGGAGCATAGGCCTACAAGAGATGACAGATGATGCTATACATCTGTTAGAAAACTTTGTTAGGAGCATAGGCCTACAAGAGGTGACAGATGATGCTATACATCTGTTGGAAAAGAAAAAGGGGACAATTACACCAACATATTATGGGTTGTAGAGAGACTAAAGCGGTTTCAGTCTTCGAACTTCAGATGCATATGTAAGGCAAAAGAAAAAACAAATTTAAATAACTTAGCTTAAGTTTTAATGGATAAATGGGATATAAGTTAGCTTGCTTTAAGACATGGTCGTAAATATGAAGCTGTTTCGCTTAAGGAATTTGAAAAATGTAGTGGTCTTAAGGTTGACAACTGTGGGATGTTTGTTTCAAAAAGTTTCCTTTTAAGCATCTTGTCCTGATGGTGTTATAACTGATTATGTTATAATTGAGGTTAACTGCTTTGTTTAAGGAGTGCATATTTAATAATTTATATATTTTCTGATTTTAGAGTGTTGCTTATTGAAAGAAATAATGATTTTATAAATTCAATGATTTTAAAAATATCTAATTTATATGATAGTCATTTTAAACCCATATTGTAATACATTTTTAAAGATTTGATTGATGAATGCTAGCACTAATGTTGTACATTGAAACAACAGTAACTTTTGTCAAGTTTTGTTAACCATTTTAAGCATAATATTATGTGTGATTTTTGTACATGTAATATAATAATATACATATTTCACCTGCAATTAAAAAAAATTCTATTCCAGTTAACATACATTAATTAAATTTGGGGTACTACAGAAAGCTGTATATGCTGTATATGCTGGGTATTTGTACCTGTCATGAAAACATAGCTCAAAGGATAGCTACACAGAAATGAAAGACGCCACTCAAAGGATGATTTGTTGCAAGACTACAATTTAATTACCTTTCTGAAGTCAAACTGTTGGAGAACAGAGCTAGAAAAAGGAAAATTGGAGACATACCCAGACATAAGTCAATTAAGTTTAAATGAGTGTAAACTTCGGCATATTCAGCAGAGTATAAAGTCTGGGCATGACTGTGGAACAAGGTAGAAAAGCTGATGGGGCAAAAAGGCAGGATGATATTGTTGGCAGGTACAACATGGGAAGTTTTGGTCAGACAATGAAATGGAAGACTGACTTCCTTATTTATCTTTACCTGGCACAATCCACATCCAAGCATGAAAAGTTAGAGCAAGCATGAAAAGTTAGAGCAAGCATGAAAAGTTAGAGCAAGCATGAAAAGTTAGAGCAAGCATGAAAAGTTAGAGCAAGCATGAAAAGTTAGAGCAAGCATGAAAAGTTAGAGCAAGCATGAAAAGTTAGAGCAAGCATGAAAAGTTAGAGCAAGCATGAAAAGTTAGAGCAAGCATGAAAAGTTAGAGCAAGCATGAAAAGTTAGAGCAAGCATGAAAAGTTAGAGCAAGCACGAAAAGTTAGAGCAAGCATGAAAAGTTAGAGCAAGCATGAAAAGTTAGAGCAAGCATGAAAAGTTAGAGCAAGCATGAAAAGTTAGAGCAAGCATGAAAAGTTAGAGCAAGCATGAAAAGTTAGAGCAAGCATGAAAAGTTAGAGCAAGCATGAAAAGTTAGAGCAAGCATGAAAAGAAAGTACTATAATTTAGTGATGTTTAGGTATAGTTTAGTGATGATATAGGTATAGATATAATTTTTCTTACTATCAAGTCCTGTTAGTTTAAACAGTTTCTATATAGAAATGGTCATAATGTAGTTGCTTATTAATTAAGAAGTTTCCACCTTCAAACTTTCTGTAACTAGTTTACTCCAGGAGGAAAAATTACATCAACTGAGAAGAAAATATCAGAATTGCCAGGTGTCTCAAGCAGTCAAAAATTTGACCAAGAATGGATAGACTAAAAAGGTTTGGGGAACAATATTCTCTATACAGCAAAGTTCTTGTTGAGTCACCAGATTATAATTAAAATCTTGCGGCAGCCAGATGTGAAGAGGCTCTGAAAATATTTCCAAAGTTAGATGTTTAAGGATGGTTCAATAACCAGATCTATCAGCAGCTTTGCTGTGTCAGGATGGTGTAGATTGCAAGTCTGAATGTCAGTAGATCTACCTGACATTAAAACAATGTCAGTAGATCTACCTGACATTAAAACAATGTCAGTAGATCTACTGACATTAAAACAATGTCAGTAGATCTACCTGACATTAAAACAATGTCAGTAGATCTACCTGACATTAAAACAATGTCAGTAGATCTACTGACATTAAAACAATGTCAGTAGATCTACCTGACATTAAAACAATGTCAGTAGATCTATCTGACATTAAAACAATGGCAGTAGATCTACCCTACTGTTAAAATATTAGCAGTGTACTGTAAATCCATCAAACTGCTACCATGTCAACATGCAACTTTTCTCTTAGGAACTTGTAGATTACATCTTGACATGTGCCTGGAGTTTTTCTTTGTTCTACAAAAGGTTTACAAACCTAATAAATGGTGTAACTTTTCTCTGATTTTTTTTGGAAGATTTGTATATTGCATGCATAAATGTTATACATCAAGAAATATATTGTTAAAATAAGTGTTAGATTTTCAGACAAACAACTCATCTCTGACCAATGAATTCTATATGACTTTTTTATTGCCATAGCAAAGTTTTCAATAGATTCTAAAGTATAGCAAAGATTTACAATCATCACTAGACTTATGTCACGTCCTACCACAGCTGCATGCAATATTTGTCTGTTTTAATAACAAGCTTTTATGTAATAATGCACTAAAAGTAGAAAATAAATTATGGACTACTATTTAAATAACTACAAAGAAAAGCGTGGGTCACTTTAGTATCTATTGGATACCTTTACTAATGTTAAGGCAGACACCCACGCTTTTCTTTATAGTTTTTTAAATAGTAGTTTATAATTTATTTTCTACTTTTTAGTGCATAATTACATAAAAGCTTGTTATTAAAACGTTTCTTATGAATTTTTTCAGTACTTTACATGTTTTATTTACAATAGATTTACATGACTAAAAACCATTGCGCGCCTACTGAACGTGATGGCGCAGCCATTGAACGTGATGGCGCAGCTATTGAACGTGATGACGCGTGTCGTGCGGTTGGATAGACATGCCTACTAATTCGGTCCAAATTTTAATTAATTCATAAAAAAAATTAATTCGGCATCCAATTAAGTCAAATTTAATTTCAGATTGCATTGTCTTCATGTCTTGACCCACGTGTCAAATGTGAATCGTATCTGTCAAGTAGAAGTGACAGAATTTTCACTCCTGAGTTTCGATCTAGACTGACGACAGACTGACGACTGACGAGGAAGTGAGTTAAATAAAAGCTTGTAAAAATAGTAGTTACGATAGTACACAACGGCCGAACGTCACAACTAGAGTACTTCACAACAAATATATGTGAACTCTAACTTACCACTTTACCTCACAACAAATAGATGTCACCTCTAACCTATCATTTTACCTCACAACAAATATATGTGACCTCTAACGTATCACTGTACGACACAGCAGAGATCTAGAACATTCCTAACATTGCTAGTGTAGAAAAAACCAAACATGAAGCTGAGGCTATTTTAAGTAACGTTTTGAAACATTTAACATTGGAGTTACATTTATGTGTTTCTATAAGCGGGGAGTATATCTATATTTCAATATACTTAACTTTTTTCTATTTCAAAGCAAAATTCATCCACAATGCAAGTGAAAACTTATGTCACATCTTAAAAATTCCATATTGTGTGCCTATCCACATTATCGAAGGCCTTCTCAAAGTCAACAAAGCAGATGTTAAGTGGGGCTGTTCTACAATAATTTTAAGATCTGTGCAAGATCTGAAAGTGGTTAACTTTATCTTTAAACTATATATATTTAAATTTTACTAGACTGTCATCATATAGGCACAAGGAGGCTATTATTTTTTTCCGTGCAAAAGAAACAATTTAAAAGTTTAATAAAACCATTATTTTGTATTAGGGTTAGTGTAGTTTTACCCCCTTGTAAGATAGTCATGTATTGTTGTTATATTAAAGCCTGAACCATAACGGGCATAACACTCACGTACTGTAAACATGAAGAAAAAAATAAGCTCTTTTGTCCAAGTCTGTACGTGATTAAAACAGTCTGTGTCAACAATAGTCTGACTGACAATTACAGAGATTTTTTTTTCAATGGCTTTTATAACCAAAATACCGTGAATAAACGAATGTAATGTTACTCAAATACAACTACTTTGACATGCTATTTCCCCGAAACACGAGATTTTTGTTTTATATATATATATATTTTTTTATACTTGATTTTATTTTTGAGTACGAGACAAAATTTGAATAATGAAAAACTCATAAAAGGGTTTTTACTGGTCGGCCTTGACGTTTTTTTTAAATTTACTCTTGGCTAACTCATTCCTGGAGGGATTGATAAACAAATCTATATACAGGTTTTTTGTAAACTGCCTCTGTGTGTAAATGAGTAAAGCGTGGTAAATATCACTCAAGTGTAAAGTAGTCACGACAGCTAAAGTAAAAAATAATAAAGTATCAATTAGCATTTGATTTCAACTATGTACAGTTAATTTTAATGAAGTTCAATTAAGTTTACTGATAGAGTGTAGCATTGAGAGTGTAGTGAAATTGACGTGTAGACGGTAGAGAGAAAGCAAACAAAGTAAATAACATCTGTCTCATGCACCCCACACCTTCTCCAACTCTGAATCAAATCAATGACTGAAGTTTTTTTTTATCTTTAAGGATATGACTGTGTCTTCACCTCATTATTTTCTTCTATGTAAATAAAAAGTAAGTTGAACATTTTTTTCATCAATTAATACGAGGATATATTATATTGTGTAATAATAGTTAACCATGCGCATACAAACAATTGAACTAAAAAAAACATGTTGAAACGCTTATTGTAACAAGCTTTTAGTTCAATGAAAATAAGAAAGTAAAACAATTTTGATTTATTGACGCTTATGAGACCGTTTATATATTTCAGGGACCAAACATGTTTTAAAAAGAGAAAGTATGTTTTTTGTACTAATTTTTATTGCATTTAAAAGCTTGTTACAAAGAAGTTTTTAACATGTTTTATTTTAAACCTTCATTCACTTGTTTTAAATTAAACTGACACTACATAGGCTACGACTAAAATATTTGCTTTAAATCTTCAGTTATTTGATCGAAATTAAATTGCAACTACATAGGCTACGGCTAAAATATTTTACCTAACTTGATTGCATATATAAAAATTACATTTAGGAATTGGTGATTCATGGGGAAGTTTTCTATCCTGCTAGCTTTCCACCAGTAGCGTACGCAGGGGGGGAGCAGGGGGAGCGGCCGCTCCCCCTCTGGTCATTTTGAGCAAAGTGGCGCCTTTTTGGAAACTTTTTAAACTCAAAGTTTTAAACAATATTTGTTAAAAAAATATTTTTGGTCGGCACATCTAAGTAAATCACAAGATTTCTTTTTACACGCAGCAATTAAGCATAAATGTACTAGTCTAGTAGTGTCTACGTTTACAACACGTATTAACAGCTGCATCAGTTTGCCATTCTAAAAATAACCATTACGATGCATTGCAATGTTTAAAAAACCTCTACGGTAGTACCACTTGGCAAGAGGGGTGTTAAGTTTAAGGCAACTGTATACTTTTGCTTACGAATAATTGAATTAGAAAATGTTATACATAAAACTTCACACATAATTACTTTATATATACAGTTTGAATCGTGTGATTAATTAAAAAAATTACAATACAGAAACAAATACAACTGATGGGGCATCTCTATTTAAATTTACTTATGAGCAAACTATGTAGTGGTGGGGAAATTTTGACAAGTAGTAGTGATTACGATTACAAATTATATGAAACAGTTACAACCCCCCTCCCCATGGACCCCTCTGTAAAAAAAATATTGTCATAATACTACTGCTACTTATTTAAATCTATTTCTGTAATATATATTTGTGTAATATATATTTGTGTAATATATATGTATGTTTAGAACAGTCATCTAAAAACTGACGCTATGTTCACTCTGAGTTGGTTATCCCCCCCCCCCCACACACACATCACCACCACAATTGTGTAGAGCGACATTAATGTCATACCTAGGAATACACTGGGTTGGATAATTGACCTAAAGTGAACGGACAGTGGTGAATGAAGTTGAACCCCCCCCCCCTCCAACCCACCCCGAACTGATCTGTTAAGTACATGTAGAAAAACGCGTAATGATGTACCAAAGTACCATGCCGCCAGAAAATTAGCTTTTTAAACGTAAAACTCTGTGAATATTGTTTTTGCAATTACCAGTAAAAAGGTGTGTGATCAATACAGTGATCTAACCCATACCTATCCCTATGTTAAAAAATTATCTTTAAAGAACACAAAAAAGCAGTAGTTAATTAAAATATATGATATTAACTAAAATACCAGTATTCAGTCAAGCGTAGGCTGTTATTCCGAATGTTTTTTTAATATATCGAAAAGCGTGGTTTTATACCAACTCTGATTTTAAAAACTTTCATTATGCTGCGATACCTTAGCATTTATGATGACAATATATTAAATTCTGATTATAGACAAAACATTTTGTAAACACGAATAGTGTTAAACAATTTCATTATATTCTAAAGTCATTATTTATTTGTTTTGACATTTATAATTAAATGTGTAGATATATACATATTTATATTAGGAGAGTGATTATTTCCCCTATTTCACTTGTCTTTTAAATAATTTAACAGGAGTTATTATGTAAGACATTTTTTACAAGAATTACAAAACAGATTGTGTTACGTTCATCGTTTTTGGTTGTAGTGTATATATATATATATATATATATATATATATATATATATATATATATATATATATATATATATATATATATTTTTTTTTTTTTTTTTTTATTTTGTTTTTTTTTTATTTTGTTTAGATTGATACAATTTTTGTTTTGTCGGCCTACATTGTGTGTTTTTTCTTATTTCTTCAGAGTGCTACTTTCAATTTATTTTACATCATAGCGAAGTAATGACATACAGCTTGTATATATATGGCCATAAATATATATATATATATATATATATATATATATATATATATATATATATATATATATATATATATATATATATATAATACACGCATATAGAACGTGTTAAAAATTCGGCGCCTTTTTTTGCTCTTTTCGCTCCCCCTACAACGAAAACCTGGATACGCCTCTGCTTTCCACTTAAGCGACACTTGTAGAAAGATTCTAAAATTTATTTATATCTATTTAAAACGCGAAGTATATATTTTTGTAAATGTTCGAGTGACAAAACCATTGAAAATGCTGTTAAAATTTCTTCATATAATGGAACTCAAGCTACATATAGCAGAAAAGGAGCTTAACAATGTATTTTTGTCATACCATAATGGTATTTTCTAGATGCGAGACGTGAACACCAAATATATTAATAAAGACCTCCAGATACGGATCTGGGTCCTACGGCACCCCTTCAAAAGAGCGCCGACATAAGAGCGCCGACATAAGAGCGCACTAATTTCCCGACAAAAGAGCGCCGACATAAGAGCGCAAACTAAAGATCGAAAACCATAGTTAATGGTTAAGAAAAATTAACTCAGATCAGAAGGCATCGTTTGATGTTAACTCTATTGTTTCATTAAAAAACTAATTGTTCAGTTTCTTTAACTAAAAGCCTTCGACCAATATAATAACCTTCCCTTTCTGTGATTCGATCTTTTCCATGTTACTTGGGTTAGAAATATTTTCAAACTGCATTCATAATATATTAAAAATAATATACAAATAAACACCTCGTTTTATCGTACCGCCGATTGTTTAATTAAAACAAGTGTTAACCATGTCATATTCGTTTAGCGTACAACATGTGTTTTTTTAATTGGCTGCGCTCTTATGTCGGCGCTCTTTTGTCTGCGCTCTTGTGTCGGCGCTCTTATGTCGGCGCTCTTTTGTCTGCGCTCTTATGTCGGCGCTCTTTTGTCGTGCGCTCTTTTGACGGGTCACCGGATCCTACACATTAGATATCTGATGTCTAATGTCTGATGTCTGCAAAGAAGAATGTAAAACATTTATTAACATAATCGGCCTTTAAAAAGATTTGCTTCCCAATGAAATAGTAAAAAAAATCCTAGTTATTATAGACACGAGAAATATTCCGCGACTGTTCGAAGGCAGCCCTGGTAAAAGAGAAAGGGAGAAAGGGAAGGGAGGGGGGTGATGGTACCAAATGTAAAGATGGCTGGGCAATATGTGGGACTGGGCAATATGTGGGACTGGGCAATACGTGAGACTGGGCAATATGTGGGACTAGGCAATATGTGGGACTGGGCAATATGTGGGACTGGGCAATATGTGGGACTGGGCTATATGTGGGACTAGGCAATATGTGGGACTGGGCAATATGTGGGACTGGGCAATATGTGGGACTGGGCAATATGTGGGACTGGGCAATATGTGGGACTGGGTAATATGTGGGACTGGGCAATATGTGGGACTGGGCAATATGTGGGACTGGGCAATATGTGGGACTGGGCAATATGTGGGACTGGGCAATATGTGGGACTGGGTAATATGTGGGACTGGGCAATATGTGGGACTGGGCAATATGTGGGACTGGGCAATATGTGGGACTGGGCAATATGTGGGACTGGGCTAGATTTTTATTTGCAGAAGTGCTGAGGGCATCAGAGCACCGGACCTGGCAAGGCGATGCGAAAGAGCCAACTTTGGTACCCAACATCTAAAGGTCTGAAATGGAGTAATATACTAGGGTTTCAAAGACTCGTCCTGTATGCATACAACAAAACAACAATTTAATTCAGGTGTTTTGCAAAACCATTTAGAAATGACAATTGAATTAACACATTGCAGGCGAATATTAGAAAAGGCTCTTATTTATCTTCAACGGTATTAGCCAATCACTTCTTTCCATCAATACAATATGCGGCCAATTTGTACCAAAACTATTAATGTACTCAACACGCCAAATATATTGATCATCAAGCCAAACCTCAACATTTCAAAACATTGCATTTAAATCATAAAGGGGAGGCGTAGTCTAACGGTAGAGAGCTAGGCAGCTAACCCAAAAGTCTCGAGTGCGAATCCGGGTTCAAATTAGTAGAACGTCCCTGAGTTCACCCAGATATGATGGGGTGTGAAGCGGAGGTTGAGGCTAAATTAAATTTTCTAATTTAATTTTAAATCACGGCTGCTCATTTTTATTTTGACAATGACCATGGGCAATAGATAACACTCAAGCAATTAATTAAGCAAAGATTCTTTTCTTATGTGTTTGAAGCTTTGCCTGTATATCTTTCTCCTGAAAGTTTTTATTTATCGATGTTTTCTTCTTCTTCTTCGTTCTTAATTATTAGTTTTGAAGGGAATCGAGATTTATCTGCCAGTGGGTTTGAACTCGAGACTTTGTTCGAATTTTTCAAACATGAGCTTTTATTTGCCGACTCGACCACGCCTCCAACACAATTAAGCGTTACGTGTCAACTGGTTATGCGCCATTGAGACCATTGACTCCGATTTCAGCCTGCTTTTCTTTTTGGATTTGCTTCCATAGCCTTTGTCCAACCAAGAACAAACTACAAGGTAGCAGTTGTTTTAATTTTGGAGTTGTCTCTCCTAGAAGAGTGGCTGTCCCCAGCCAACGAGCCTCATCTGCCCGAGGGTTCGAACTCGAGACTTATCGGTTTAGCAACCATGAGCTTTACCGACTCGACCACGCCGACCCTATCGATGTTTTAAAACAGGGGTCTTCAAACTACGGCCCGCGAAGTCCTCTCATGCGGCCCGCGGAGATCTTTTTGTCCAAGGAAAATTCGTCTGTTGGTGATGGCTGAGGAACTTTGCCCAAACAAAAAATCAAAGACATGCCTGGAAGAAACTGGCCCCCGAAGTGAAATTTGATGGGTGATGCGGCCCTCGGAATGAAAAGTTTGGAGACCCCTGTTTTAAAACATTGTTATCTGCTTATCAGTGTATGTATTCACATGTAATAGCATCTATTTTTTTAAAGGTTGGATAAAGTGGTTTGTGGGCTGGACGTTGAGTTGTAGTTGTAAGCTGAGTTGTAACTATACGTTGATTTTTTTATGTTGACGTATAATTGTAAGTTAGGTTTTAATAATTGTAAATTGAGGAGTGAACGTTTGTAAAAGAAAATTACATAAACCACAATGGAATAAAGCAGTTGATAAGATGATTCTTGGTAAATGACAAGCAGGGCTCTGACATGTGACATGTTGGACACTGACAAATCACATGGTGGGCACTGACAGATCACATGGTGGGCACTGACAGATCACATGGTGGGCACTGACAGATCACATGGTGGACACTGACAGATCACATGGTGGATACTGACAGATCACATGGTGGACACTGACAGATCACATGGTGGACACTGACAGATCACATGGTGGACACTGACAGATCACATGGTGGATACTGACAGATCACATGGTGGACACTGACAGATCACATGGTGGACACTGACAGATCACATGGTGGATACTGACAGATCACATGGTGGACACTGACAGATCACATGGTGGACACTGACAGATCACATGGTGGGTACTGACCAGTTGGATACTGACCAGTTGGATACTGACCAGATGGATACTGACCAGTTGGATACTGACCAGTTGGATACTGACCAGTTGGATACTGACAAGTTGGATACTGACCAGTTGGATACTGACCAGTTGGATACTGACCACTTGGATACTGACCAGTTGGATACTGACCAGTTGGGTACTGACCAGGTAGACACTGACCAGTTGGATA